>NC_134483.1:517914412-518214412 GCF_040206685.1 Ascaphus truei | reverse complement strand
AAAAATTAAATTGCAGACAGTTTTATTACCTTAACGGCTAACCACAAAGGCAGAGGTGCGCAAAGTGGGGGGGTGGGGGGGCTCACCCCGGGGGGGGGGGAGCGGCTGTTACAGGGGCCCTGCGCTTCCCCAAGAGCATTTAAAAGAAATGCTGGGGATCGCGGAAGGCCGTTGTAACTTTTTATTTACCTTCCCTTCCAGCGACGCGTCTCCATGGCAACTTGCCGTCACATGACCCCCGCAACGTCATTTGACGCCGGAGCCGTGCAGGGAGGGCGGGCCTGAGCCCAAGGGTTGAGGAGACAGGGTGACGCATGTAAGAAACTTTGCGCACCACTGTGCTAAGGTAATGAAAGGGTAAAATAGCAGTCACTGATTTGCTGCTGGTACAGGGGGTGGGTGAAGCTTGCAGTTGCCCCTGGGTGGGTGTTTAGGCCTTGCGGGAGGGTGGAAGTAGAAATTAACCCCTTCATTACCTTAGTGGTTACAAATGGTTAATGAAGGGGTTAATCCCTCACTTTAAGATGTCACACCCTTCAGAAAAATGGAAGCTGTCACATGGTACTACAACCAATCAGATTGGGGGTGTACCATGTGATGCCTCACATGGTATATTTCCAATCTGATTGGTTGAAGTAACGTGATGGCATCCATTTTTTTTGGTGACGTCATCTTAAAGGGAGAGGAGCATATCCTTCCTGATTGGCTGGCTTCCCTCCCTTTTGATGACGTTACACACTTTAAAAAATAAATAAAACATATGGTACACCAGCCAATCGGATTGCGAGTGTACCATTTGACTCTCAAATGTGACATCACAGGCCTTATAAGGCATGTCCCGTCTCATTTGATTCCAAGAAGCCGACAGGACAACATGCGCCCCATTGGATTACAAAAGAAGAAGAGAAGACTGAAGAAAAGAAAGAAGAAAAAAGAGTGAAGAAAGAAAAGAATGAAGAACTTACCGGGGAGACATCTCTTCAATCAAGATATGATCACGGACTTCTGCGGATAGGCTGTTTGAGGAGCATTGCGTCGAGGGTCAAGAGTTTGTGCTCGCGTAGGACGGGGTGAAAACATCAAAAGGTAAGAAACACATGGATTGTATTTTATTTAATTGTGGATTTTTTTGGGGATGCTCATTGACTGCCAATGTGTTTAACTTACCTATGCCCCTTTCGGGCAATGCATTTTTAGGCAAATTGCATTTTTTATTGTTATGTACTGTATTTTATTTATTTATTTTTAAGGTTGCCCATTGACTGCCAGTGTGCTTATCTATGCCCCATTAAGGCCCCTTTAAGATATGCACAATGACAAGCCATGCATTTTTTCCCCATATGTTTTTATTTAATTGTTATGTATTGTATTTTTGGTGCTTGTTTTTTTTTTAGGTTGCCCATTGACTGCCATAGTGGCAAACCATGGCTATATTATATGGGCATGGTGTACCACTGTGCCAATCAATTGGTTTATTGGCATTTTTGAAGTGAAACTTCTTTACAGGCACCAAATCCGTTTTCAAGGCGACGGAAGTAGTTTATAGAAGTGACGTCAGTGCTGGCAGAAGGGGCCTTGACAACACTTACTTCACCAACAGTTTGCACATGCGCAGCGTTATCCACGGCAACCAGCACAAGCACTGAGGCGACCCCCTGCCAGCTCGTCCACGGGTACCAGCACAAGCGCTGAGGCGTCACTCTGCCAGCCCATGCTCATAGATGTGAGGCTCCGTCAGCACATGTGCATACCGACGGAACCAACAGCGCATGCATATAGACAGCTGTCCCCATGAACGCATGTGCAGAGGCTCCAACCACAGCCAGCGCAGACACGCACCAACATCTCCATGCGCGTTCGCGCACATTAACGCGCGAAGCAGCTGCCTACTCGTTGATGCAGGTTAAATTGCCATCATGCGACCGCAGGCGCGCCCGGCGAATCAGCTGAGGATGCACACACACACACTCACTCTGGCTATACACACACACACACAATTTACAATAAAAAAGCCAAAAGTGAAAAACATTCAAGGTGTGTAAACATATAACACATCAATTGTATATATAACTATAATATCGTCAGTGTAATGATTATTAAACAAAAAGTGTATGTGTGGCGAGCACAAGATTTTCAGTTGTTTGCATGCGCAAATCGGCATTTTCGCCGTTCTGCACATGCGCGACCTATGGTCTGCGCGCGCAAACAACAGTATGCACGCGCAAACTACGCCGGGCGCAACCGCCCGTTCTGCACATGCGCGACTGAGGATCCAAGATGGCGGTCCCCTTCTCGGTGCCGCCGTATCGCCGAAAAGCGGAGCGCCGAGAAGCGGGGGTCTGCTGTACTACAGAACTGATTGTTTTTTTTTAAAAAACAACACACATTGCTTTGATTGGTCCTTTCAAGCAGCAACCACTTGATCCTTATGGCACTGTAAAGGTTAACGAAAGGTTACAGTCTTCAGGTTTTATTTCTGTCATGCACATTTATCTCCGTCGTACTGTGCAATGGGATTCTACATTCTCCAACCAGAACAGTGTTCTGGCTACTTAATAATCCAACAGGGTATTTATATGTGGTCCGTGTCCCAACATCACGAAAAAGGAGTTTAAGCAGCCAATCAGAAGCCACGGTTTATCCATTCATTTATCATATACAATTACATTTGTTGAAGAAAAAAGTGACAGAGCAAAGAGAACATTTCAAGCGGAATATTCCGAAAATAAGGCGGGCACCGGAGATTTAAAATAATGGCAGATTCAACATTTATACAGAAGCGCAGCCGGCGCGTGAACACGGGAGAGGGAGGGCTACTTATAATTGTCCTGTGCTCTCAAGTCTGCGTAACACTTAGGCCGCATATAGTGTCAGCGACGGCGCGTCAAAACAAATGCATTGTTGCCGTCGTTGGCGCTTATAGTGCACGCGACGGAGCGACCAAGCGACAGCGCTACCAAAAATCTGGTAGTCACTGTTATTTGATTTTTTTCGGCGGCTGTCTCCCCTTCTGGCCAATCAGAGAGCTTCTCCGTGCCTCTGCCCTCCCCTTTTATGCTTTGCAGCCAGCGACGTCGCCTAAACTTGAAGTACAACTATCGCAATGGCGACAGGTGACGTCATCGGTCGCGTCACCGTCACTATAAGCGCAGCCTAATAATCAAGTAATAGCAGCATCTTAACGTTGTTAAAAAAATAAAAAAGTGTCAATCCGCGGAATTGAAGGGGGAAAAAAAAAAAAAGATACAAATGTATTAAAAACGGGGACAACGCCATTTACACGGTATTTAAAATACATGTAAGGCTTTTGGGTTGTAAATCAGAAAGGAGAAGAGGATTTGAAAAATAAATTCCAGTACCAAAAAAACAAATAGAAAATAAAGAAAGGAAATCGAATAGGAAGTTTGTAGGGGGAAAAAAAGGCGTGGTACACTGAATCCCCTAGTACAGTACTATCACACTGTATAATAGCATCAAATAGAGTTCTCCTACAATACGGGGGTCGCCTGATCACTGGACAATCTCAGCCAATATATGTTCCCTGGGTAAATAGCAGAGTTTGTTCCTATGATACATGTGCTCAGTACAAGTGTATGATTCATTTTTTTGCGTGCAAACCTGAGATCACATGGTCCCCCACTGACTGACATGTTTGCAAAATTCTGGCGAAAGTCAGAAACATTAGGAGTAATCTGGCAAAAATGTTGCATTTTCACACATTCCCAGGAATTCTGAATTTTCACAACAATTGTATTAAATGCAAAAATGAAGAAAGGAAAAAAAAAAAAAATCTAAATATGTTAGGAAGCAAGTTTTGAAGACATTTGCAAAACTCTACTGCTCGTCCGCAGAGGGACTTCTGGGATTTGCATCTTGTTCCTGTGTACTGTGTAATAATCATCCACAAGTAGGCTGAAAACTATCATCGTTTTCAAACCGCCAGTTCTGTCATGTTCTGCGGATTCAGCCGCAATTTTGGGGTTTACGCAGTGAAAATCGCTCTTTGCTTTGTCACGTTTTCTTAATAGATCCTATGTTCTGTATAACAGCCGATACATTTCTTCCCAGAGGCAGGGGCTGCAGAAAAAAAAAGCAAATAGCAGGAAGTAACACACATACTGGGATCATGTATATAAACCACTTTATTCCCTTAGGAGACCACTGGGTCATAGCAGAAGAATGGCCATTATTAAAAGAAAACTGAAACCAAGAAATACATGATGTATTAAAAGTGTCATTCCGTATCACATATTAGCTTTATTGTTAATCATTGCAATTCAATAGATTTTTCTCTGGACATTGACCCTCGCGACAAATGCGTTTTCTTCATTTCGGCACAAAGACGCATTACGGATTATTCTGCACCCAAACAAAACCGTTCTGTACAAACATGGAAAATCCCTGAGCAGGAAAAAAGAAGGACTAGGATGTACAGGCCTCAGTGATTTTAATGGCAATGAAATGTCTAATGGGTTCAATCTCAACAATAAATAAGAGGATACGGGAGACACGAGGCGAATAATCCGCACCCTACATGTCAGGTTACAGCATAAACTTTCAAACATGTGTGGCCAGGTCCCCTCTGGCTCCCCAGACATCCGGTTCTCTCTCCCTTACCTGCGACAGCGTGAGGGCAGTTGCAGGGGCGATCGCGTCGCCGGGGACTCCCGGCGACATCAGCTACAGGGCGCCGACATCTTGAGGTTGGCGATAGGCTCCTTCATGCGCAGACGCGATGGCCATTACAGGGAGTGAGAAGTGGCAGAAGAGTTGCTCTATAGTCAGGGACATTCCCCAGTTCGCACATGCGCAGTTAGCAGCGGCGGCCATTACAGATCGCGCACGCGGCCCCAATGCTAAAGAGGCCTTTGGGGAACTACAACTCCCAGCAGCCCCAGGGGCTGGAGCACATGTGATGCCACAGCAGCCAATAGGGTTTGCAGCTTCTCCTGCTGGAGAAAGATACATTGTTGCGCAGACCATGGAGTCAGCTGGATCCAGGAAGAGATTGGGGAAGGTAGTGTACAGAGAGCAGTGCTCTGCTGTACTAGGCCAGAGAATACCCCAGACAGGCCCCACTTCTCACTAGGTTTAGTGGGTAAGCTCATAGGGACAGGCCCTAAGGTAGGGACCCTGTCCCCATTATATGTGTAGCAGTCAGGGACACGGTGTCTGCTGCAGTTTCTGAGGGTCAGATCACTGTTCGCTGTGTGCTGATTGAGAGACTGGTCTTCACGGTGGGATCGTCTGGCGAGACCCCATCCCACATGGAGCACAGTCATCGCGGCGTCGGTAGATCCTTTGAGAAGATTGTCATACCCAGGTGCTGGGAGCATCTGGGCAGGTATCTACACCTTCCACACGTGCACCAACCTTGCTGTTCATGTGTGACAGGCCTGATCACACACACTTGGGTGGATTGGGACTAATGGGACACAGGTTTGGGGGAGGGAGGTGTGGAGTTACAGCCCAGTGAGGGGCTAGTGTTACAGCTGTCAGTATTGGCAGAGTGTTATGCATATAGCTGTTGCTGTGTGTTATGTATAGAACTGTTAGTACTCTGTGATGTATGTTATGATGTTATGTTACTGATCCCTATAGTAAACCCTTTTAGCCATAACCTTTGGTGTGGGCTGGTTACTTTATGGATGTTCCTATGTGAGGGCCATTCTACATTTGCAGAATCCCACATAGGTGGAGGCGCTGACCGAAGAGACGTTCCAGGATACACCCCAGGCTCCCATCAGCGGAGGCTCAGGCCTCCTGTGAGCCTAGGGAGAAGCTTGTGGGGAGCGCAGATGTCACCATATGTGGGGAAAGAAATACAGGCATACCTCGCTTTAAGTACACTCACTTTAAGTACACTCGCGAGTAAGTACATATCGCCCAATAGGCAAACGCCAGCTCACGCATGCGCCTGTCAGCACGTCCTGAACAGCAATACCGGCTCCCTGCCTGTACCGAAGCTGTGCGCAAGTGGGGAGACTATAGAGCCTGTTACAAATGTGTTATTTACATCAGTTATGCACGTATATAACTATTGCAGTACAGTACATGCATCGATAAGTGGGAAAAGGTAGTGCTTCACTTTAAGTACATTTTCGCTTTACATACATGCTCCGGTCCCATTGCGTATGTTAATGCGGGGTATGCCTGTATATATAGTGTAGTATGTTTTACAAAATAAACAATCAATTCAAAGAATCACGATTGGGAACTCACACTTTCCCAGTGAAAGATCAGCAGTGGATATAATATTGAAGTATTAGGAATCAGCAGAATGGTCCCTCAATGAAAAAAGATGACACACTTAGTGCAACATTGCATGTTCCAGTAAACTATATTATCCGTGTTATTTATTTGATTACCACATGTATTACTGCTGTGAAGCGCTATGTACATTAATGGCGCTATATAAATAAAGACATACAATACAATACAAGGCAATAAGTATTGCACTTACATTTGGCACTATGTGCATAGACACATAACAATAATGATGCGCAGCTTGTGTATGCCACCAGCCCTGCTCCCGAGGTTGCGTTGCGTCACTTCCGGTCGGTCCGCCGCGTCCCTTCCGGTTGCGATCGATCAAGCAGCCTCCCCGGCCGTGGGGATAGTTATTCTGGATTCTGCGTTACTGATTTTTGCTCTCTTTTTTGTTGTTGCCATTTATCACCTAACTTTATATTACTAGAACAACTTGGTGCCAAGTGGGACTGAATCTTTACTATGATGTGCATTAGACAGAGAAGTTTCACTTCCTGTCTGCGCAGCATTTGACAAGTACTGTAAGCTCTGGAAATTGTTTCCGAAACTTCGTGTTCCTCTTCACACCCTTATCTGTTCTCATCAGTTCAAATCTCACCCACTAACTCAACATCATATTTCTGTACATCAGCTAGTATCCATCATCAAGCCATTACACATCTTAAAGGGGCAGTCCCCCTGTATGCCTGTTTTGTTTAATAGTTCCTCACACTACTGTGCACCAGGGTGTCGGTTTTCACACCTATGTCCTTTTCCCTGCTCACTGACTTTAAAACTATATTTTAGTCCTCAAAAAATTTCACTTAAATTAATATGGCGGCTAAGCTGTTCTCATTTAGTGACATTAATAGACCACAAAGAACCTTATCTGAGAAGATTAAAGCAGCAAAACGTGAAAAATACAATACGTAAAAAAAAAAATCCGTTCTTTAGTATTAAATAATAGTCTGGTTTTTTTTTTTACTCCTAATGCCATTTTTAATGATTTTTTTTCTAATGGACGGATCCTCTTTTTGCAACAGCAACTATTTAGAAAATCACATCCACTTCCTCTTTTGAAACAAGCTCTGGCAAACACCTTTTTGAGCTCTGCCCCTTGGCAACAAAGTATCACAAACAGAACTGTTGCTGTGTTCGAAACAGCAGACTGTCTATTACTCAGAAAGTTGTAACAATGTGTTACACATCATAATTTAATGTTACATATCAGCTGCAGCATGTCACAAACTGCAGCACAAAGTTAGAAGGCAGCCATTATGTTAGGCACACAATCAGGACTTATGCCAGTTTAGGTAAGAATTTTGAATTATACATTGTCACAGGATCTAAATATTAAAATAAAAAAAGGAAGAAAAAAAAGGGGGGGGGAGTGGGAGAGTAGCATTGCTTTTCTGGCTGAGCGTATAGTAGCAGAATTGCTGTTTGCGCGCGCGCGCGCACGTCAAGCACACTTCAGTACTTGGCTATAGCAGTTAGCCAAGTGTCTGCGCACCTGCAGGCGAAGAGGCGTGTGGCGGCGGATGCGCGACGTGAGCTGGTTCAGCCAATGAGGGCGAACCAGCTTCGTGATGCGTCAGCTCCCCCCCCCCCCCCGCCACGCCTCCCCAATCTCCTGCAGCCAAGTGCACAGATTACTGGGGCTGCAGGAGTGTGATAATTGATAATAGGAATTGCCATATAAACCTTCTACTGCTTTGGGATGTTTGTAATGTGCTTCAAAGGGCATTACGCGGGGCTCCCTTTCAAAATACTGCTTTCAAATTCACAGAACATTTTTGGTTTTGACTTGAGGGCAGAACTACTATTGATGGAGCAGCTGCTAGGCACCGGGGGCTGCTCCGCCTTAACCCTTTGTTTGCCGGAGAGGCGCCTCTGAGGAACAATCCCATGATCACAATTTTGCCCAGAGTCCTTCCTCTTCCACTTTCCTGCGTTGCAGATGTCCCCTCACGGCGAGGGCAAGGCATAGTCACGTCATGGAGTCACTAGAGTGCCGTCCCCCGTGACATAGTGGTTACATACTGGGGCACCCAAAGGGTTAAGGAGCCCGCTGTGAGCTGCAGAGTATGAGGTAACAGGATTATTCCGCCTCAGAGCTGCCCCCCTTTCACCAGTTCTGCCTCGGGTTTTGACTCATTCCCTCCATATACCAGCTAGTTAAACAATCGTCAACTTTGTGGTTTGCCTTCAAAAAAAAATTATTACATAGTAGATGAGGTCGAAAAAAAGACATACGTCCATCAAGTTCAACCTATCAATTGTGTTAGGCCAAAGATAGGGTTTTCCTGACATTTAGCAGAACTGGTCTACAAATGACCTTTTTGAAGCTTAAAAGCCAGGGCACAGTAACACATCAAGACCAGGCTATGGGTGAGAATACGGGAACGGGCGGACCGAACCTGTAAGATGCATGGCCAGTAGGAGCCGAGGTAGTGAAGAAGTACAGCATTGTATACCTTAAGGGCACCGATTATAATCAAGCAACAATCTTTACTGCTCCATTTTGTTTTTGGTTTGCTTAAACTTTTTTTTCCCCCCAACGCCATCTGGTTCCCAAGCTATTAAACTTTGCATCCCACCCCCCGGACAGGAATTCTTGTCCATGGTAAACAATAAGAGCAGCAAGGTCACCCAAAGTGACAGATAATGAAAGCCGCAACAGGGCTTATTACTGGGTGACCATTGCAGGAATGTGGGGTCAGCTGAGAATATACAGGTGAGCTCAGTGCAACCCCTTTGCTCAGAATATAGATTTAAAAAAACAAAAATCAACACACACCAACCATTCAGATTTGAAGGGTTGCCATGTAAACAAAAGTGGTACCACGTAGCCAGTAAATAATAATACTAAAAATATATATGTTCAACTCAATAAATATTGTTTCAATCACACGGCTCTGTAAAAGTATATCATTAGTCACAAACGCCCCGGACGAAATCGCTCTCATGTGAAAGAACTTACGTGTGATTAAGGTCAATGCTATTAGTTTTTCATCAGGAGCCAGTTTCATTACAATTACATGGAGATTGGTATATCCATCATTAATTTAGTTGGAAGGAATAAATAAAATCATTCATCACAGAAGTCGCTATTTGTAAACAAATAATCTACTAAATATATATATATATCAAATGCATTTTCCATAGCTGCACTTTATTTGCACACCCTCACTTTCACTGTTGTTTTTGTGTTTGTGTCCAGCAACATTGGCTCACCTGGTTTTTATGTTTTTTACGTTTTTATTGTGTAATAGACATCTCCTGCCTTTAGCTCTAGCTGCCTTTAGTTGTTTAATATCCCTTTTTTTCCTCCACGTCTCCTGGCTATGCTGGCTCACGCAGTGCTGTCCCCAGTGGCCTATTAGTGCTAATGCGCATGCGCAATGTTAGCTGGTGTCCGTGGTTGCCAGGGCACTCTCTGACGCTCACTGTGATTGGAGACAGTTCACAGTGGCGTCTGCACTATTGGCTTCTTGGCTCTCAGCAGTCTTGCTCGCGCGTGCGCAGCAGGGTCTGCACGGCGTATGTCGGCATTAGACGCCAGATAGTGACGTCAGAACGGCCCGAGCTGGCGGGAGCGCGCGTTAGCACTGAGCCCCTACAGCCGCAATTAGAGCAGTGGGAGTTGTGTATTCCATAATATTTGGTTTAGGATTGTCAATGCTAAGGCCCCGGACATGTTAGGTTCTTGCTGGCGGAAGCGCGCTGAGGCGCGCTCCCGCTCAGCACTGAGCCCTTACAGCCGCAATTAGAGCGGCTTTAGTAGGGGCTCACCTGCGCTTCCGCGCGCTTGCGGAAGCGCAGGTCTTGGGGGAATTTAAAATTCCCCCGCTTGCCGGCGCGACAGGCCGGTCACGTGAGCGGTTCGCCCAATGAGGGCGAACCAGCTCCGTGACGTCACTGGCCCGCCCCCGGGCAATGACGCGCCCGCCCCCGGCCCGCCCCCTGACAGCGCGTGCGGTAAGCAACCGCAAGGCCAGGGAAAGCACCCGCTTTCCCTGCGCCTCAGCACGCCAGCAGGGAGCATGGCCGAGGCCTTACTTGCAGCAGATTGGTTGGAGCTGGGAGATTACCAGGTGAGGTGCATTGCGACATGGATTGGGTGTTGGTGATTGGTGTATGTGATTTATGTGCACTTTTGGTGGGGTATATAGGCGGGTCACTTACAGTTGATGGTTGCACGGCCCTGAGGAACCGAAACGTTGGCATTCGTGTAACAGTGTATTTTGAATACATCACTTTTGGATTACTCCTTGCTGAATGCTGTCTCCTTTATTAGTTCACGGACTGGTAACTATGATATATATATATATATATATATATATATATATATATATAACTGTATGCTCATCTGCATGTCTTAGGCAGGTCTGCAACCCTGCCTTTCCCCATTATCACCCAGCACACAGCACTTCCACTGCAGCAAGGGATTCTGGGAAATGACAGTGCCACTTTTTGCTTCAAAAACCATTTTTAACATGGTTCCCTATAGGCTTAAGCTTGCTGCATGGTCACAGCTTTGAGCACAGCCAGGGTTAAGATGCATAGCCAGAAAACCCACCCACAGACAGCTGTTTCGACCTGCAGATGAGCATACAGTATATTTACATTTGCATATTTGCTTTGCTGTGGAGGGTTTTCGTCACTTTTTTACTCACCATAACTTAACTCAGTATATATATATATATATATATATATATATATATATATATATATATATATATATTTTTTTTTTTTATATATATATATATATATTTATATAGCGCCCAGTCTACTCAGCACTTTACAAAGATACAATACAATGCAACAAAGTCAGACAATAGGAAAGGAAATCACCGCCCTGGAGAGTTTACCATCTAAGTGGATATGAAGATCTCAAGGCTCCTTTATACAGTACAGTACTGTATATACAAATGACTAATTGTCATTAGCACCTAATTAGAACTGGCTGCTGGTACTAATGAGTGTCATTGCCGCTCCCTCCTACATTCCATGATATATAGAGCACATATAAATTGTCCGGCCTCAGAACTTGTGGGGAGGGACAAAGACACAGAAATCAAATATATAAGTGTATTTGCTTGGTTACAGGCTTAGGGAGAGTGCAATACATGGGCAGAACCGTAGACAATAAATATAAAGAGCCTGTATAGCAGACATCCCATAACATGTACCACGGAACCACTACTACAGCATTTAAAGCGCACAGTTGCACTTTCTTTCTAAAGTAAAATGTATCAATTTCGGTAGGAATCCCCCTGTTTTAATATGATAAATATTTTGTAACACCTTTTTAAAAACAAAGGGTAAAGAGCAGTGCCCCAGAGTTCAATACATGTCGAATGGTTTGTTTAATCCTCTACCGTGCGATGACTTTTTAAGCCTCTTGGATCACTCCGCTCATCAGATATCAGCTTCTAGGTCTCTTGTGCAGACGCGACATATTGTCCATGGTAGAATGAAGGATGTGGGGTTTTGTGCCATTGTGTTTAAACAATATGCAAAACGGCTCATTCTTCAGCTGTGCAGACGATGAGGCTTTCCGTTCAATATACAGCACGCAGGTCTCTACGACACAACGTATCTGTTTGTCTACTGAAGTGTGAACTCACCAAGCAGCTCATCTGTATTTATCTAAGTACTTTGCTTATAAATGGCAGGTTTTCAATCTTTTAAAGAACGGTCGAGCTCTTTACAAATGTGTGGTTACTCTGTCCTATTTATTAAAGACACAATCTCTGTATCATATACTGGTTCATGTATAATGTATCCTTGACTAACCTTTTTGAATGATAGAAGTAGAAAATAATATGTGTTGTATTTTGAGAATCCCAGGATTCCTTTGAATATAGTTTAAAATTCACTTTCACTTAGAAATCCAGACTACTAAAAGCGTTTTTATATAGTGGTGTGTACAGAACTTTGAATAAAGTTTACATACGCATAACAAGTGCCTGCATTTTTTGAGTGACATTTTCAGAGGTGAACATCTCACAACAGAAACAAAAAAGATTTATTTTTTTCTCCTCTGGAAGAAAGAACGGACCAAAAGCCATTTTGGGTCCTTGCAACCTGACCTCGATATTCTAAAAAGAACCTTCTGAATGGAGACTTTGCATGTTTGACCTTGAACTGAAATGACCTACAAAATGAGTGACCCAGAAAGGTTAGAGTTGGTAAGTTTCCCAGAGGCAGCGTCTCCACTATTATAAGTAGAGAAACTAAAACAACTAGATCTAAACAAGAGGATAGTGTAGTAGACAATACGTCTTTTCATTGTAAGAAGGCAAACTTATCAGTTATCCGTTGGTTAAATGAAGATGCAATGGGTGATAACGGAAGAAAAGCCTCATTTTTTTCTCTACAATGATTCTTTACTTCCTGTTTTGAGTTATTTGTATTTCATTTTCTTTACTGGAGGCCATTGTTCCGATGTGGTTTGGTAACGTCTTAGGCAATTTCTAAATCGAAAAACAGAACTGCAAGATAAATTGTAATGCTTCAAAGTAGTACGAACCTTCAAAAACCGTGCGCTATATGTTGTGAAGGGCGCAATGTGGCCATAAATATGACATAGTTTGACATTAGGATTGTAACATTGCACCATGGTGCATACCAGACTGTCCAATTTAAATTACAGACTTACATGCTTTAAAAAAAAAAAATTAAAAAAAAATGTATTTAGAACTAGTGTTAGTAAATATAAATGATTAGTGCTATATTATTTATAATAGCCATACTGTGAAAATAATACTTTAACCTACATAAGGCTGCGTCCATAGAAGGACAAGCAGCGCTGAGCCGTGCGGACGCTCCGCGCTGAGCCCCGGCATCCTCAATGAGGATGTCTTGAGAGGGGGCTCACGCGAGCGTCCGCAGGCGTGCTGAGGCGCTGGAATTTTCAGCCGACAGCCAAGCTGTTTTTCAGCGAGGTGTCGGCTGAAAACATCCAATCAGCGCGAAGCAGCGTCAACGTCACGGCGCCGTGACGTCGGCACCATGACGTCGACGTCAGTGCGTCGCAGGCTATTGGCCCAGCGACGTCACTGCCCCGCCTCCCGATCGCGCCCGCTGGCTCCAGCAGGCCTCAGCATCAGCGCGGTTCAGCTCCCCCCTCTATGGACGCAGCCTAATGCAATTTCCCTGCTGCACCAAATAAATTGGTTGATACAGTACATGCAGTAGAAACTTAATTCTACGCCAACAATATAAGGTTTATCTTGGCGGATAATTTGACACATTCAGCACCAGATATATAAAAAAAAAAAATTAACTACCATATACATCTGTGTGCCATGCGTTCCCCATTTTTGGGCCAATGTATTTGATCTAAAACTTTTTGGACGCTTACGGCTCACAATAGCCAATAAAAAAAAATGGATTAGTACAAAGGCGCACAGCAAGCTTGTAATTACTATAGGGCAGGGACCTCCTGAGTGTCTCATAACTTTATGTACTGTACCTTGTTTGTTCAACAAAGTTTATTTATTTTCCTGCCTTCCACATTGTACTGGGCTCTGGAATACGTTGGCTCCATACAAATAACAGAAATAATAAAGAAATGGCATTTATCGCTCGTGCTTTCCCTAAAAGGAATTCTAAATTAGTCAGACACCTTTTCAAAGGAACATTAAGACTGTTCATACATGTAATTTTAACTGAGCTTTAGAAACCTTATATTTTCCGAAATGTGCTGTATTTGAGGGGCAGTCCCCTGCCATGTGGTAAAAGATAAAATGGCGTCAAACACCTCCAGTAATACAAATCATTGTTTAAAGTAGCAATCCTCACTAAATAACCCCTCTCTCTTTTACAGAGTTGGAATCAGTGGGTTCCCCCGGAGCTTAACCACGCGATTTTAAGCTCTGATGACTCTCCGGTTGTTGAGATACTTGACATTTTAGTTGCCAGCATTCTCCTCCCCTTTAGGAAAATCAAAATGGCCGTCAAACATCAACAGGGGAATAACAGTATGGCTTCCTACTGAATGACCGTTTATATGCCCATTATATGCAACAACAGCAATTAAAACAAGTGTCTTGGAATCAGGGGTCCCAAAAAATACAAAACACACACACACACACACACAATGAAATTCAACAGTATTGCTGCTTTAAAGCAGCGATCCAGGTTGCATTGCTTGTTTTTCTGTGTTTTTTTTGTTCTATAACTGAAGCAGAAGGTCTGTGGAGCTGAACTGCGTTACTTTCACCTACAACCACCTGCTTCTAGATACCTACCTTGGTAGGGGTGCCGGTATCTGCAGCCAGGGAACTTGCGTGCCTAACATAATGGTGGCGTTTAAATGTCAGGCGTCACGTGGGCCAATAGGAAGCTGTGGCGTCATCCCTTGCGGCTTCCCATTGGCCCTGTGACCGGAATTAATGGGGTTCAGCTCCGGAGACCTCCTGCTACAATCCTATAACAACAAAAAAAACATAAAATAACAAGCAATCGTAGGCGGATTTCCCAATAGGTCCGGACCTAGAGTGGCAAAATTTGAGAGCAGCAAATTTCCCAGCCCTTTTCTTTGTTTTCGGCCCAGTGTTGCGAGGGTGCGGTGCTGGAAGGGGCTTGGTGCTGCTGTTACAGAGACCCCACTCTCTTCCCTACATCCGCCACTGCAACCTGGATTGCTGCTTCCAGCCCCCCAGGTTTGGAAACAAAGCAGATCAGGGAGTCTCCATGTTGCCATTTTGTTGATCTTAGGCTGCGGTCCCAGTGACTGCCACAGCGCACGCCTCGGCGTGCACTGTGCGAACAAGCACCGCGCCCCCAGTCACTCAGGGCCGAGTACCTGCGTCGGCGCACATTCAGCAGCCGCGCTGTACTGCAAGATTGCACACACTCAAAAAAATTGGCGGTTCAGCCAATGAGGGCGAACCAGCCGCGTGAGGTCATGGCCACGCCCCCGCAAAACCCAGACCACGCCCCCTCCGTCGCAACCTCTACCTCTCTCCTGAATACCGCAGATCGCGGTTAGCGCTGTGCACGTGCTGCCCCCCCCCCGCCGGGCGCGCGTGTCACAGTGATGACTGGGACCGCAGCCTAACTTCTGAGAAACGACATTAATATCTAAGAATCATAGAACTTTCTGTTTCATAACTTACATCCCCCCCTGGATGCCAGGAATATGTATGTATAGCAACTACATTGTGTGGCAGCAGGGAAAACTGAAACCCGGGTTACTCGTCACTGCTTAAAAAAATAAATAAAAAACCCCACACAGTGCCAAAGAAAAAGCCCATCTTAGGGTCTGTCTCACTCTTCAAACACTCCCTGTAGCTGTACCAAGTGGTCTCTAACAGGAAGTAACAAATGGTCAGCAGAGACATGAAGAATGTCCCGTTTTGCAGCACAGGGGGATACCATGAAGTCTACTACATGGCCTTTAAAACACAGCTAGTAATGACCCTACACAAAACATCCAAATGACAGCTTTGTGTTTTATTTGGGGTACGGATTGGCTTTTAAAAGGGTATTCCGCATAGCAGGAAAAAAAAGGTTGCGGTTTTAAACAACTTAGAAATGTAATAGCGTTTCTTAGAGAGAGTAAGTAACACGAGAGCAAAAGTAACATTTTCACTAATTCCTTTGTGTGTAAAAATGAGTACGTCTCTATATTCTTTGGGTCTGTTTTATTCTTGTTTGTCCTCAGTATCTATTTAATTATGCTACCATCATTATAAAAAGGGGGAAATAATCTTTATAAACAATGTATATAGTATTGCGGCTGTAGGGGCTCAGTGCTGAGCGGGAGCGTGCGTCAGCACGCTTCTGCAAGCACGCAGGGAACATGTCCGGGGCCTTAGGATTTGGAGAGCGCTACAGGGTGCGTTCCACACACCCCAGCACAGCCCTCTATGGGGCAAGCCCCAGTGGCTGTGTGTGTGGACGCGCAAAGCGCTGTGACGCGTACGCTGGCAGGGAAGACGAGAATTTTGTTTTCCCGTGCTGTGATGCGGTCACGTGCTCGGCGGGCAGCAAATGGCAGGGCAGATATGCCCCGTCAAGGCCCCGCCCCCCGCGCTCCCCCCCTGCAGACCGCCAACCGCGGCTGTAGACTCTGCACGAGCCGCCATGCCGCAAGGCGCGCGTGCAGCAGAGAGGACTGGGGCCATAGCCTTAAACACGAATATAGTTTACCACTGCTTATAGTTCAGGAAAACCGCTGCCCGTCCTATTGTACTTGGCAGAAGCGTTTGTGATCTGGGGAAAATGAGTGTTGGGGAGGAGTTGAGTAGAGATGAGGGTTGTATTATTTAAAACATATTGGCCCATATTTATTAATTAAGGTGCACGGTTCCATAAGAGACCCTGCGCCACCGGAACTCACCATATGGACCACTCAATTGAATGGGCTGTAAGAGGTCTTCCATCATTGGAAGGTGTTTTCCGAGAGCACCGCTCGGTAAATATGTGATCCATTCCGTGTGGTTACGCATTGCAGCACTTTCATTTCCATTAAAGCTGGCACATTTCTGGAGAGCTCAACTAACATCATGTTACAGATAGAATAATGTAATCTAGACAAAGAAAAAGTAGAAGTAATTAATACCTTTTACAGCCAACTCGTACTGGAAGACTGCAAGCTTTGAGGACCACGAAAAAATCCTTTGTCGCCCTAAAAGATGACTCTTTTTAAACAAACTCTTGTTAAACTTACTTTTCTGTAACTAACCATCCCCTATTTGTGTCAGTAATGTCACCTATGATAATTTGGTATAATATTCAAAACAATGTTTATGTTCATTTTAAATAAACCTCGACTAAATCTATTCTTGATATATTTTTGCTTGTGTACAGACTTCTACAAACTGGACATTTACTAACCTTAATTTCCAAACAGAGTAAATTAATTTCACTAGTTACATGTAATGCTACTTTAAAACACAAATGCCCCTGTCCATGTGCTGCCTATGACGTCATATTTCCTTTGCTCAGGGACATTTCAGTTCCATTCGTACAGTCCCTCTCACTGTATCCCCCCGCACAGCTCTTACAGCAGAGAGATCAGAGAGAAGCGGTCCCTCTCTCTGTCTCCTCGCACAGCTCTTACAGCAGAGATCAGAGAGAAGCGGCCCCTCTCTCTGTATCCCCCCGCCCAGCTCTTACAGCAGAGATCAGAGAGAAATGGTCCCTCTCTCTGTATCCCCCCTCACAGTTCTTACAGCAGAGAGATCAGAGAGAAGTGGTCCCTCTCTCTGTATCCCCCCGCACAGCTCTTACAGCAGAGAAATCAGAGAGAAGCGGTCCCTCTCTCTGTCTCCTCGCACAGCTCTTACAGCAGAAAGATCAGAGAGAAGCGGTCCCTCTCTCTGTGTCTCCCCGCACAGCTCTTACAGCAGAGAGATCAGAGAGAAGCGGTCCCTCTCTCTGTGTCTCCCCGCACAGCTCCTACAGCAGAGAGATCAGAGAGAAGCAGTCCCTCTCTCTGTGTCTCCCCGCACAGCTCTTACAGCAGAGATCAGAGAGAAGCAGTCCCTCTCTCTGTGTCTCCCCGCACAGCTCTTACAGCAGAGATCAGAGAGAAGCAGTCCCTCTCTCTGTGTTTCCCCGCTGTCAGGACTCGGGGCATACGCCGCCCTCAGCGCTGCCCTTCCTTACCTGTACCGCTGGCTGCGGTCTCCTCCGTCCCTGCTTGGCACCTCAGCCCGCTCCTCCACCCCTCCCCCCCCCCCGCGGCTTGCACGCACGCAACCGACGCTGGACTCGTGGTTGCTCCACTTACAGGGCGCACGCCGCGCAACTTAATTTATGCACTACACCGGCCAGGTAACTCCGCCCCCCGGCCAGCTCTGCTCTCAGGCTCAGCTCCTCCCACCACCTTCCGGAAACAAACCAGGCCATTAACCCCTGCCCTATCACAAAGGGCTCCTGGGCGCGCCTCTGCTCCGCCCCATCCTCCCATTGGTCCTCCTCACTTTATAACCCCCGTGGTTCCTCTCCAACTTCACTCTGCATAGTTTGTGTGCCTTGTACTGAAACTCACTGTGCCTAGCACTCTCTCAGTTTCAGCTTCGTTACCGATTCGGCTTGTCTTCCGTCCCTCTCTGGCTCTACGACCCCGGGCTTCCACTCGACCACGTTTACCTCTCGGATCCCTTGAACTCGGCACTTGGTCCTCCACTTCCCGGAACTCTGTTATCCTTGACCTCTGGCTTTGGACCTTACTACGGCACCTTCTCTACGCCCGGATCTGGCAAGTATTTTACCTACCCTGGTACCCCTGACCTTGTCCACACAACCAATCCACACTCCGGGCACGCTCTCACTACTGCGGGTGCGTGGTTACTCACTTTCCACCTCAGTATTGGGGTTAGTCTGGTCTGCGGGCAGAACAGCGTGACACCCGCACAGCTCTTACAGCAAAGATCAGAGAGAAGCAGTCCCTCTCTCTGTGTCTCCCCGCACACCTCTTAGGCTTTGGTCCCGCTGCGGCCGGCGGGCCAACAGCGCCTTTCCTCCAGTCTGGAGGTCCCCGCTGACTTCTTCAGATGTGGCTGACTGCGTGCTGTGACGCGTCAGCCGGCCGATGCTGCAAGCTTCTGGTGATCAGAAGCGCTGACGCGTCACGTGGTGCAGCAGTCAGCCAATGAGGAGGGAAGGGAGGCGGCTACGGGGAGGGAGGCGGCTACCCTCTCCCTGTGTTTGCTGAGGGGGTGACGGGGCACAGATCCGCACACTGTCCCTCCCCGAGACGGAGGGGGGGGCTGTGACATCCGCGGGGAACACACAGCCTGGAGAGTGACATTAGCCCGTCATGGCCGTGACACACCGACCCGTCTTGGCCACGCCCCCCACTCCACCTCCCTACAGACGGCAGATAGCGGTCAAGTGCCTCTCCACGCGCCACCTGTCTGCAGAGCGGGCACGTGGTCTGAGGCAGAGGGGCCTTAGCCTTACAGCAGAGATCAAAGAGAAGCGGTCCCTCTCTCTATGTCTCCTGGCACAGATCTTACAGCAGAGAGATCAGAGAGAAGCAGTCCTCCTTTGTCTCCCCGCACAGCTCTTACAGCAGGGATCAGAGAGAAGCGGTCCCTCTCTCTGTGTCTCCCCGCACAGCTCTTACAGCAGGGATCAGAGAGAAGCAGCCCCTCTCTCTGTGTCTCCCGCACAGCTCTAACAGCAGAGAGAAGCAGTCCCTCTCTCTGCGTCTGCCCACACAGTTCGTACAGCAGAGAGAAGCAGTCCTCTCTCTGTGTCTCCCGCACAGCTCTTACAGCAGAGAGAAGCAGTCCCTCTCTCTGTGTCTCCCCGCACAGCACTTACAGCAGAGAGAAGCAGTCCCTCTCTCTGTGTCTCCCCGCATAGTTCTTACAGCGGATCTTACAATTTTTTTTTTAATATGCTGTATTAAAGCAGGGGGTCTCCGGAGCTGAACCGCATTCATTTCAGGGCCGGGGACCCCTTGCTTCCAGAGGCACAGGCCATTTAAACAGCCCCATGATACCGGCACCCCATACAGAGGTCTGTATCTCGGGAAGCAGTGGGTCCCCGGGGCAGAAATTAATGTGGTTCAGCTCTGGAGACCCCCTGCCTCAATACTGTGTGCTAAACATTAAAATAAACTAAAAGCAAAGCTAAATTACCTGAGTGTCTAACCACTAAGGTAATCAAGTGGTTAAAACATCCCCGGTGGCCTAATCACTCACACCCCCCCTTTCTCTTTCTTTCTCTATCTCTAGACTAATGCCAAATATCATTATTAGCTAGCTAAATGTGGCTAATAGTTGTTTTGGGCATTAACCAAAATAAAATATGCATACTGTACAGTAATTACCACAAAAAAGTACATTTGAAACATGAAACCATGGATTGTCACTGTGGATAACTATACCCTTTCAATGGAGAGCCTAAATAGTCACATTGGCAATCAATATTAGGCTGTAATTTAAAAAAATACATTAATTAAAATACATTCAAAAAACCCCTTCATTACCTTAGTGGCTAACTGCTAAGGTAATGAAGGAGTTAACATGCCTGCTACCCACTCCCCGGAGGCCTAACGACCCTCTCATCACCCACCCCCTCTACCCCCAACAAAACACCCCCCCCCTTATAATAATATTGAGAAATTAGAGAAACCCCAACCCTCTGATTGCGCATCTGAAATCAGATGCATTGTAAGGAATCCAAACCCTCTCTAATAGCGCATTCTCAATATGGAACCTGCGCTCCAATGCCGAGTCCGTTAGGTATAACCTTATATTAGTCCAGAATAAATCCACAACAAGGGGGTAATGATTGACTGATGACACTGATCCTGTGGTATGGTTTCCTTAATGGGGGCCTATATTCCCTGAAGGGACTGGGCAAAGGAAGAACTCCCTGCACAGAACCTCATTGGGATGGGCCCTGGAACACTCCTATGCCACAAGTGTATATCAGATTGAATAAAGTCTATTACTCACAGTATTTGGAGTCTCCCCATCCAATTGGTGTGTGAAGCGTGCTGCAGCTTGTAGAAGATCCAAGTAAACAGCCATGCAGAAAAAGGCGCCCAGCAAGAAGACAGTGGGTCAAAGCTACTAAAAAATGACCTTTATTGGTCCATAAAAGAGAGAGGGAACTACAAAAACCCTCCTACATGTTTCGTGCACCAAGCACTTTATCAAGGAGAAAAAAGACTGGTCCAGCTTTTTAAAATGTCAGTACTGAGATTTCAATGGCACCCAAACTGGTGTAGCCGTCACAAAACCATACATTTTAAGTCTTAGATCTCTGAAGTATTTAGCACAGACACTAGATAACATGGAGCTGCCACTTCTCATGGCTTAGCACAGACTTTCTGTAGGGTTCACATTTTAGATTTAAGCTGCTTCTTCGCAGCAGTATCGCCTTACTGCAGACAGCTCACAGCTCACTGGAGGAACACTGGCCTGCATGAGCTAAACCTCTCATTTGGGATGTTGTAAAACAATAACAGAATGTGATTGAACATGCTGCAAATCTGTCTTTTCCTTGCCCGGAAAGATTTTGGCATCATTCAGATTTAGTGGGACTAAAATCTCCCTCAGCAAGGAGTAGACGCTTCACACCGTAGTGAATAGCAGCCATCGATATCATTATTTTTAAAATGCAAACTCCTGCTGCAATAATGTGAGCATATATTTTCAGTTTAAAAAAAAAAAAAATTTCATCTAAACATTCATAAAATTCGCTAATTCAGAGCTATTAATTGTTGATATTATATGGGGGGAGAAATTACATATATTTCTGGAACTTGGGGTCATGATGAAGAGCGATAAAATAGATTAATATATAAATGACACTGCTTATCATATATATATATATATATATATATAGTTTTTAAAGATTCAGGGATAACAAGGGATTTCAATGATTATTATTATTGTTTATTTGTAAAGCGCCAACATATTCCGCAGCGCGGTACAATGGGGGATGGGGGGGGGCACAGAGATGTGATCATTACAAAATGTAAAGGACACAGACTAAATACTGCAAGATGTAGAGTGCACGTTACGTGACTTTCTGCCTGCTGAGCCGGCTGGCGCTTCGGACATTCTGTCAGTGCATTGTTACGGCGTCAGGGCAGTTTGTTTCTAACTAATTGATCAATTTTCGGGAAAATGGCTTGACAGGAGGCTTTGTGACATACATTTACCCTGGGGCATGTGTGTCAAGGAGAACGTCTGAGCAGTCTCCGGAGACAGAGACTTCAGGTACCATGTCAGTTTCTTCTGAACAGGATTATCCATGCAACTGGGTATAGTAAACGTGTGTGGGTGAACACACGCATTCTTTACACAGCTTAACTCCCTGCGCTGCACCCACCCTACCTTAACCTCTCGGTCGCGCCCCCCCCCCCCCATGCCTCTGTTAAGTCAAATGACGCTACGGGTCATGTGATATCACGTCACTTCACCCGCGGCGTCATTTGACATCACATCTCTATGGAAACAGGCGTCATTTGACACCGCGTTGTCATAGAGACGCGTGTCTGGAGCCAGGTAAACGCCGTGCGCCCCCCCCCCCTCCCCAAAAAGTCTCGCACCCCCTCAGTTTGTGCACCGCTGCTTTAAAGAAGAAGTAGGTTTTTCTAAAAAAAAAAAAATATTTCATAGGTTTGAAGGGGGTCTCCGGAGCTGAACCTCATTTATTTCAGTTACGGGGACCCCCTGCTTCAGAGATACTTAACTCCGAAGGGGTTGCCGGTATTCCGGCAAAGCTCAAATCTCCCTGGTCAAATGGGCCAATAGGAAGCTGAACCTGATGACGTCCCAGCTTTCTATTGGCCCGCAGGGGCTGGCAGCTTAGAAAATCCGCAATTACATAAACACAGCTAGAAAGCCGGAGCGGCTACCAGCACCCCGTATGGAGGTCAGTCTCTCGGGAAGCAGGGGGTCCCACAGCTGAAATTAATGTGGTTCAGCGCCGGAGGCCCCCTGCATCATTCCAATGTTAAATAAAATAGACATAAATGGGCAAAAAAAAAAAAACCCGCCCGCTTGGGTTACTGCTTTAAGTTCATGTACAATGACAACTGTGTAGGATTCGCAGGCTTTCCCAGCAGCCTGCAGTTTTACCGCTCAGGGGATAAAATAGTCTCACATGTTGTGTACTGACGGCTTCAGGTTATGGTGATGTGCACATGCAGAATGGCCCAGTCACACGTTATACTCTATCCCTTGGGGCCCATGACTACTGGTTTTGGGCTGTCTGCCTCTCTCTGAGCACAGACACAGTCTCTCCCAATTCTAACCCCGCTAGAGGATTTTTTGGTTTTTGTTCTTGTATAGCGCGGCTAGTTGTACGCAGCGCTTTACAGAGACATTTTGCAGGCACAGGTCCCTGCCCCATGGAGCTTACAACCTATGTTTTTGGTGACAGAGGCACAGGGAGATAAAAGTGACTTGCCCAAGGTCACAAGGAGCCGACACCGGGCATTGAGCCAGGTCCCCCTGGTTCAAACTCAGTGCCAGTCAGTGTCTTTTACTCACTGAGCCACTCCCTCTCACTAGGGTGACCAGTCGTCCCGGGACAGTCCAGGTTTTTTATGTGTTGTCGCGGTTTTTTATGTGCTGTCCCGGTTTTTTATCTGCTGGCCCGGTTTTTTATGTGCTGTCCCGGTTTTTTATGTGCTGTCGCGGTTTTTTATGTGCTGTCCCGGTTTTTTATGTGCTGTCCCGGTTTTTTATCTGCTGTCGCGGTTTTTTATGTGCTGTCCCGGTTTTTTATCTGCTGTCGCGGTTTTTCATGTGCTGTCGCGGTTTTTCATGTGCTGTCCCGGTTTTTTATGTGCTGTCGCGGTTTTTTATGTGCTGTCCCGGTTTTTTATGTGCTGTCGCGGTTTTTTATGTGCTGTCGCGGTTTTTTATCTGCTGTCGCGGTTTTTTATCTGCTGTCCCGGTTTTCAATTGATTCTTAAAATGTCCCGGTTTTTACTTGGGGTCCCGGCTTTTGGGGCTGCGGGGAGCGGAGGATGCTGGCTGCCCTCCCAAGCGGGTAGGGGGGGGGGGGGGAAAGTAGGAGAATGCCGGGCTGTGATTGGAGAATGGCGGGCGGGGGGCGGAGTTTTGACGAGGTGCTGCAAGCCGGGCCTCCCCTTCCCTCAGCACTGCCCCCCTCCCTTCTCTCCTCCAGTAATGCCGGGCTCCTTAGGCTCCGCCCCTCTGTCCCTCCCTTTAGGCTCTGCGGGCCTGTCAGTCTCTCAGCTGCACTGGCTACCTATGCTGCTCCAGCAGCCCATCCCCCTTATACCCCCTCCCAGGCACCTTACCCACCCCAAGGGGGGAGAGGCCTTATTTATGTGTGTGTTTGCAGAGGTGGGCTGATTGTGTGACTGTGTTTGTGTGACTGTGTGTGTGTGTGTGACTGTGTGTGTGTCACTGTGTGTGTGTGACTGTGTCACTGTGTGTGTGTGTCACTGTGTGTGTGTCTCTGTGTGTGTGTGTGTGTCACTGTCTGTCTGTCACCGTCTGTCTGTGTGTCACTGTCTGTCTGTGTGTCACTGTCTGTCTGTGTGTCACTGTCTGTGTCACTGTCTGTGTGTGTGTCACTGTGTGTGTGTGTGTCACTGTCTGTTTGTGTGTGTGTCACTGTGTGTGTGCGTCACTGTGTGTGTCTCTGTCTGTCTGTGTGTCACTGTGTGTGTGCGCGTGTGTGTGTGTGTGTCACTGTGTGTGTGTGTGTGTCACTGTGTGTGTGTGTCACTGTGTGTGTGTGTCACTGTGTTTGTGTGTCACTGTCTGTGTGTGGCTGTATCCTCCCCTCCAAATTCCAAGACATGGCTGCGCGACGTCACGTACTGCACATTGCCATAACAACGAGACGCTCCATGACGTCACGCGGCATCAAGTTGACATGACAACGGGACATATTATGGCGCCGAGGCATCACGTTATGCCACATTGTCATGGCAACATGTCACTGCCTGGCGTCAGTGTCTCGTTGTCATGGCAACGGGGTGCGTCATGTGATGTAATTTATTTTATAAATAATTTTTTTAATGTGTCCTGGTTTTTCATTTTGAAAGTCTGGTCACCCTACTTCTCACACAAGTAATATCTGGCATGTCTGCGGATAGGGGAAACTTTTTGTTATGTGCAGCAGCTATCCGCAGACATGCCAGATATTACTTGTTATCACTCCCCCTCCCACAGCCCTCTCTTTCTATTGTGCAGAATAACGGGTTTGTTCCATGTGCGCACTTCCTGTTCCTTCTTTCTACTAGTTCTATCTTTCTGTCCATTCATCGACTTCTACCTCGTTTTAACAAGTTATTACTTGCTAGTTAGCGGGGGGGGGGGGGGGGGTTGGAAGAGTTGAAAAATAAGTGTGTACGATTCGAAACATGGACCCCTATAAGCTCATGCCTGCCGCATCACACAGCTTTTCAGCACAGCTTGGGTTAAGGCAGTGCATAACCCAGGGATGAGCAACTCCAGTCCTCAAGGGCCACCAACAGGTCAGGTTTTCAGGATATCCCTCCTTCAGCACAGGTAGCTTAATCAGTGACTCTGTCGAAGAGCCTTCTTCAGCACAGGTGGTTCAATCTGATTGAACCACCTGTGCTGAAGCAGGTCTATCCCAAAAACCTGTGGAAACAAAATGCTGAAATGGCGGTTCACAGCCGTCCGTATGGGTAAAGATCAAACGCAATCAATAAAAAGGTTGATTTTAATGTGCACTAGACATGTACAGATACTGTATGCCACAAAGTAACTCTGACGTGTTTCGTCCTGCAGCTAGGACTGTGTCATCCTAAAAACCTGACCTCTTGGTGGCCCTTGAGGACTGGAGTTGCCCACCCCTGGCATAGCCAGTAAACCTACTCAAAGACAGCTCCACGTCATTTCCCAGAATCCTTGGCTGCAGTGGAAGCACTGTATGCGAAGATATAATGGTGGAAAGCCGGGTTGCAGACCTGTCTGAGACACACACACACGCTCACAAGTGATATCATTTGCTGTACCGTTAAAAAAAAAAAAAAAATTGTGCTACTTGCATCATGTCCTGTAAAAAAAATAAAAACATGTTTTGTATCTAAGCTGATACGCTAGTTAAAGGATATGAGGAGGGAATTGTATGATTAGGTCAGCTATGTATATGATTAGGAAAAAAACATGCTTTGTATATGAAATGCAGACTGAAGTTTAATGGCTAATATCCCTGTAATTGCAAGCTGCGGCACTGCCATTAGTCATGGAATGTATAAATAAGAACTATAAAATGTATGTATGGTTGTCCCCCCTCCCCACCCTTCCTTTTTTCCCCTTTTTCTTTTTGTAACTTCCTCCCCGTCCCCACCCCATTCCCTCCCCCGACATAAGGATTGTACATGGTAAAAAATGAAATGAGTACAGTCTCTGGTGTTTTGACAGGGTTTCTACCTGTGCAAAATAGTGTCGCTGCTCAGCGGTTTACCTTTTGCATCTCAGGGTAAGATGATGGATTCGTGCCGGCTTGTGTAAGGGAGTTGGTGAACAGAAGAGGGCGACAGGAACTTTTAACTTGTCTTTAATTAGATCAGCAGCATGGCCCATAAAACAGGACAGGGTTTCAGTTTACAAAATACAGCACCCATTCAGTTTCTTGCATTGCTAGTTAGTCCATCCCTGATCCCTACTTCAATCTTGAGAATGGAACCCAGCGTAGATCCACCCCAGATCCCTACATAACCCTGGAAATTGACTGCTTCCTACAGCAATGTAGATTCCGATAGCACCTCTCTATGGGGCCCTTAAACTGGAACACTGTCCCTATATAGAAACAAATACAAGATGTCGCCTGGAGACCCACCTGGTGGTATTTGGAGTCTGGGGTCCTCCCTGGTGTTAGGTCTTGAGGTATGAGGGTCAGGTCTTCCCTGGTTTTGTTGAGTTCCACCCGGGGGATCTGGATACAAAATGGAGAAACCCAACCTTATATACCATGGGGTGTAGCCAACAGTCTGCCCCAGTATCTGGGCAGATTAATTGTTGCAACAGGATCACCTCTGTCAGGTGACCCTTCCAGCAACTTCTACAACTAGCACAAGGCCCAACATGTGCCTAGGAAGTGCAACATTATAGAAACATAATTGTAGCTAACTCACATGTCAGAGCCTTGTGAGGACCTGACCCCGGCACTGCCTGCAGCCACCAGAACTGACATGCAGGGCAAAGGGACATTTCTAGCAGGGTGCTAGCTACACATTGTTGAAAATGTAAATGAAACATATCAGTTGGAAAAAAAAAAAAAAAAGATATAATAATGACTATTTCATATAGCGCTTTTTGAAGTGAAACTTCTTTGCAGGCACAAATCGCCTGTAACAGATGTGACGTAATTGTTGGCAGAATAGGTCGTCGGTGCGCACATGCACAGAGGTGCTCGCCGCATCCAGCGCATGCGCAGAGGCCACAGCAAGCGCATGCGCAGAGGCGCCAGCCACAGCAAGCGCATGCGCAGAGGCGCCAGCCACAGCAAGCACATGCACAGAGGTGCTCGCCGCATCCAGCACATGTGCAGAGGTGCCCGCCACAGCCTGCGCATGCCAACATCATCAGCGCATGCGCAGAGGCGCTCAGCCCATCGTTGTGAGCATGTGCAGAAGCAGCAATCGTGGAGACGAAAGTTTGTAACAGATGTGACGTAATTGTTGGCAGAAGAGGTCGTCGGTGCGCACATGCACAGAGATGCTCGCCACATCCAACGCATGCACAGAGACGGCCTTCGCATCCAGCGCATGCGCAGAGGCACCCACCACAGCCAGCAGATAGGACTGGACACACACACACACACACACACACTAGAGAAACGACAAAAAAACACAGCGCAAAGAAGCAATAGTGAAGTATATCAGGATTATATTAATAAAGTGTAAAAGGTAAGTATTCTGCGTACATCAACACGTCCGGCCTCCCGGTATTTAGTACCTTCGGGAACTAATGTTTAATTATTCCCTGATGAAGTAGCGTCATAGCTACGAAACGCGTAGGATTATCTATTGCCAATAGTGACCCTTCGACTAGGTCGCCTCTTAGTCGATATCCCAAATTTATTCCGATATCCCTGCCAGGAGAACTAGTGAGTCACTTCCCTTCACGTGACTCTGCACAGGGCTTCGGTTTAATGTCAGTAAAGTCACGGTGGATTGTGACCACTTCCTCTCAGCAAGACTTCTCCCTGCGGACGTAATATAATCACCCTGAGTGCGTTTGCATACTGGGGCATTCAAAAGACCAAGGGGCCTATGCAGAGAGCTGCGAATTTTCGAAATTCGCCATTTTTTGGAGATAATCGCGCAGAAAACAGCAGAAAATGGAGATTTCCGAAAAACGCGCCAATTTTTCTTTTCTATTTGTAAAACTCGCCTCGCGGCTGGCGAGAACCGCAATCTCGCCAGTTTAAAAAATATCCGTATGCAGAGAGGCGCGAACGGCATCTAGCGGCTGTTCGCGCCAATAAAATGGCGCGATTGTCTCCGTTTTGCCTCGCCAAAAAAAACTGCCGCTCGCGGCCATTGCAAAGGGGAAAAAAAAGGCGCGAATTTGTTTTAACACATTTCTGAAGCGCGCATCTCGCCAATTTAAACTCGCCAGACGCATCCATGTTAAACATAGCAGAATTCGCACTTTTCTGCATATGGAGATTAAAACTCTCCAAAAAAGCTCCTTTTTATTAAATTCGCCAATTTTAAAATTCGCTGCTCTCTGCATGAGGCCCTTTGTGTTTAAACCATACAATGTGATTTAATCTCCATGTTGATGTTTCGCAGAATACTTACCTTTTATACTTTATTAATAAATTCCTGATATACTTCACTATTTGCGCTGTGTTTTTTTTTGTTGTTTCTCTAGTGCATTGAGGGTGCTGAGCCACCCTCAAATAACCTTTAGCTGCAGACGCCCTATGACACAATACACGGTTATGTATTTCTTTTAATTTTATATGTGTATTAACACTAGTGGTATAAGTGGGTTAATATCACCAAGATTGGTTTCATCACTTTATGGTCTGAATTTAGTTGCGCACACACACGCGCACATACACACACACACACACACACGTAATCTTCACATTAAGGAAACTCACAGCTGATTATATGTGCTTTCATTTGTTTGTACATGTATAAGTGGAAATATGGATTAAGCAGAATTATCTTATCATTATGAGGATGCAGTATGTACGCTTTATTTAGAATACGGAATATGGCATGACTTTTGAACCTTGCTATTTTACAGTCCTACATATGTAACGGGTATTCCCTCTATCCCAATCACAGATACCGTGTGTGTGGGTGGAAACCTATATGTTACCAGGTGTGGTGCAGTATACCTGTCAGGCTCACAGGAGGTCTGAGCCTCCGCCAGTGAGAGCCTGGGGTGAATCCTCTGGAACGTTCTCGGTTTCAGCGCCTCCACCTGTGTAGGGTTCTAGGGATGTAGAAGGTTACCTGCACAGGACCCGCATATACAATAACCACATACTCAGGGATGTATATAACCAGTTTACTGTAACGCAGAAAATATATGTGCAGGAAATAACACACACTTATAACATTCCCCCTAGGGAGTAACTCCACAGTCACCGTGTATCCCCACACTGTGTCCACAGCCCAACCCCTTTGTCCCGTGGTCAGCGCTGCCACTATGTGTAGTTGTGATATGTTAGGATACGTTGGTGCACATAGGAAGATACCTGCCGAGCGCTCCTGCACTCAGGCCTGCAAGCAACTTCAAAAAGGATCTGCCGCTTGGTGATCCCGTCTGATCCGGTGTTGCCTCGCACGGGGCCCGCCAGGGGCGATCCCACCCTGGAGATAGTCACTGTCTCTTTAGGCACAGACTTGAGCCTAAGTCTCTTCTCGGGGAGCGCAGCGTCCGCTGTGTCCCTATCTAACACTAATACTACTGTGACAGGGTCCCTAACCTAGGGCCTGGGGAGTGAAGCTGGGGAGTGAAGCTGGGGAGTGAAGCTGGGGAGTGAAGACCTATCTGGGGCCTAGGGGGTTACTGGCCTAATCCGTTCCCCTAGCTCTTCCCGGTCCTGACTGCTAACTAATACTCCCAGCACCTGCAGCAACCCACTGCACTAACTGTACCTGCAGCAACGCACTGCAACCAACGCACTGCAACCTGCTTGGTACCTGCAGCAAACGGCTGCACACACACTATGCCTTCTTGTCAGCACTCACAGCACTGACAGCCGTGACACTGCCAAGGCTGCACCTCACACGCATCTAAGGGCAGGGTCCCTAACCTAGGGGCCTTCCCTATAAACTTACCCACTAACCTAGTGGGGAGTGGGGCCTACCTGGGGCCTGGGGTTTCTCTGGCCTAGTACAGCAGAGCCCTGCTCTGTGTACACTACCTTCCCCAATTTCTTCCTGGATCCAACTGACAAAAACCCTGTCTGCACACAACATTGTTGCAACTTTGAAGCATGAGAATCTGCCAGCTCTATTGGCTTCAATTTTGCCTGTGACCAGGGTGAAAGTGCATTCCCCACAGGCTGCTGGGAATTGTAGTCCTTGGCACAGCTCTTTCCTATGGGGACCGCGTGCACGATATTTACTGCGCATGTGCGACGCTGTAATGGCCGCCGCTACGCTTAACTGCTTCTGCGCAACCTCCCAGAGCTCCGGCACACTGGCGATGGCCACCCCTACCCTGGCCAACCTCTGCGCATTGCGCGAACCTTGCACCGCAACCAAGATGGCGGTGCCCGCCGGGAGAAGTCGCCGTCCTCTTCCCCCACTGCCACAGGGGTAAGGCAGGGGTGAAAGGAAGATCAGGGGAACTGGGGGTGACCCCCTTACACATATATAACAAAAAAAAACAACAACAACAAAACGGGGGGGGGGGGGTGCAAAGCACGCGCGTTCCAAGTGAAACTTCTTCGTGTTTTGTAACTGAAATTATATTTTGATGTTTTTGATTGAATGAACGACTTTTGAGAGTATAATTACAATTTGAGTGACAAAACACAAAGAAGTTTCACTTAAAATGCGCATGCTCGCCACACACCCTTTTTTCTCCCGATGGGACTCAAAATGCTTCACAATATAGTGTGCAGCACGCAGGAACCTATATTTTTAGTGCCTGAGGCACAGGGAGATAAGGTGACTTGCCCACGGTCACAAGGAGCTGACACCAGGAATTGAGCCAGGTTCCCATGATCCAAACACTGCCATTGTTTATAGATTCAGTGTCTTCACTCACTGAGCCGCTCCTTCTTCCCAACTGCAATATTTTCCAAAGTGCAGAGTGGAGTCCTAGCAGGTGATTTATCTCACATTAAATTGGAGTTGGAAAAAATGGAATTGTACAGATGACCCTGAGCTTTCAAGACGAATAGCATGAACTCACACCCCCCCCCCCCCCCCTCCCAAAATGAGCCTTTGGCTCCTTCCCTTGTGTCATAGGAATTGACAAGGTTTGGAAATTTGTGTTAAAGGAACGCATAGGGATTAATTCACAATGTACACCCGGTATCCTGACGTTATTTATATTCGGGAAAATCATCAGAGATGGTGTAAAATAAAAAGCGTTTTCCCCCCATTTAATAGATATGACGCAGGGGTTCCGCTGTTATTTACCATGGAAATGTTAAATATGCAACTCTGCGTGCTCGGAGCGATCACGTGATCACGGATTCGCAGAACGGAAGAGAACAAGCAATGACAAAGTTACTACATCATGGGGCCCCTGGCATCAATACGGCCTGAGGTATTATTAGCCCAGGGGTGATGAACGCCAGGCCTCAACAGTTGGCTCAATCAGTCCCAGCTTCAGCACAGTCGAAGACTGAGCCTCTGATTGAGCCACCTGTGCTGAAGCAGGGATATCCTGAAAACCTGACCTGTTGGGGGTGCTTGAGGACTGGAGTTGAGAACTCCAGTATCAGATCACAGAGCAGATTCACATACATTTGTCATGAGAAATATAGGTCGAAATTGTACAGCAAGACCTTCTGTTATAAACCCTTTAACGTACATTTTATAATTATATATAATATAATTATATATATATATACACACACACTATATATATACATATACACAAATACACACATACAAATCTGTCATATGAAGCTCAACACCTAAGCGAATCCCGGCTATTTCCAGCTCTGAGGACTCACCGGTTCAGAGATACTTACCACAGAAGTTACCGGGTTTAAATATCCCTCCAGGGGAAACAAAAAGGGTGCCAAATCTCAGGCCCATAAAAAGTCACAACATCATCAGTTATGGCTTCCTATTGAATGGCCATTTAAATCCCCCAGAAAAACCATGATGGAATTCCAGTAACTTCACCAGCATCTCGGGAACTAGAGGGTCCTGGAGCTGAAAATAGCACAGTCCAGCTGCAGAGAACACCCGGCTTCCCCATACTATTAAACAAAACGGGCTAATGAGGGGGGACCCGCTGCTTTAACAAAATGAAATCATAAGTCAACATAAACAAAACTTCAGCTGAATTTATGTCACTAAGTTAGGACATAACACTTATACACAATTAACAAAACAATTATTTCTTGTTATCAAGTTGTCAAAACCACATCTACTCATCTGGCATATTCCCAGTTTTGAAATCATATTTTTGATGTGAAGTATAAGTTCATTCTTCTGATTTTGCCATTTCCTAGGTTTCTGACCACCACTGGCCGATAGTGGGAGGGATGTCAGACGTTCATGCGCCAAGACCTGTGCAGCCAACAAAATGGTGTTTTTTTTTTTTTTAGAAAGGCTACAATACGCAAGTCACCAGTTGAGTTAAAAACCCCTTTGGAGTCATTTCAGCCGGTGTAACCCCTGTATTCCTTCGCTTCCTGCTCCCAGATTGTATTTATGTGAGGACCTGACCACCAAAGGGGATAAGTCTGCCTTAGGCTGCGTCCATAGAGGGGGGAGCCGCGCGGACGCTCCTCGATGATCCCCGTCATCCTCAATGAGGACGTCTTGAGAGGGGGCTCCCGCGAGCGTCCGCAGGCGTGCTGAGGCGCTGGGATTTTCAGCCGACAGCAGAACCGGTTTCTGAGCGCGCTGTCGGCTGAAAACCTCCAATGAGAGTGAAGCAGCGTCAAAGTCACGGCGTCGTGACGTCAGCGCTTGGCGGGCTATTGGCCCAGTGACGTCAGTGCCCCGTCTCCAGATCGCGCACGCTGGCTCGTCTGCTACATACATCGTCTGAAGGAGCAGCAGTAAAGGCACCGACTGTGGACACCATGACACCGGGTTTGAAGCAGTCTGGGTCAGCTCCTTGTTACCTTGAACAAGTGTCCCTGTGCTTCAGGCGCCAAAAAAATAAGTAAAGTGATTGTAAGCTATACCGGGCAGATACTCGTGTCTGCGAAAGTTCTATGTATATTACTGCATACACTGTCAGCAAAAAAACTATTATTATTCATTATCTTCTTACACGTGTGGGATGGATTGGTCCTTCTTGAATTTCCACAACAGGAAAGGAGAATAGAAATACTTTTTTTTTTGTATGTTGAATGTGCAAACCATTGAAGGGTTCAGCTTAATAAAAGAAAAGTGATGCTACATCAGTGGTTTCCAACCTTTCTATGGTTCAGGAACCCTAAGTCACATTCTGAGGAACCCCAACCCTCTCTAATATGAGCATCTGTGATCAGATGTATTATACATTCTTTTGTATTTGATACAAGTTTCAAATGACTAGAAAATGACCGGGAACCCTTTAGGGATGCCCGGGGAACCCTGGTAGAAAAACACTGTGCTGCATGATCATACTCTGAATAATAATTCCCATCAGACATTAGAGGAAGATTCACAGAATCCCAATCGCGATGCTTCATCCAGCACTTAAAATATAAATATACACACATGCTGCGTTCTCGCAAATTGTGCGGTTGTACAACTGCCCTATACTAATAGCATAGTAGTGCACGTGTTTTCCAACCTTGGATCATATGTAATGCAAGTATAGGTTAAATGCATTATTAATTATTAAAGCCAATACACAGCATTATCCAATGTCTCATCGGCACAAGCTCAGACCATTTTTCACATGACTGTGCGTATTCTGAAAATGGATTGCTGATGTGTATTGAACGTTACAAAGTTGCAGTGTTGGCAAGTATTTCATCCTAACCTTTACATTCAAATGCATATTTATTATGCACATATGTGCTAAGAACCAGAACATTTCATCTGGGGCACCAAAAATTCCACATATATTAGAACAAAAAAAAAAACTTACGTCCAAATATTTAAAGCTGCAGTTCAGTCTTTTTTTAAAATTTTTTTTTTTTACTTCAATAGTTTCATGTGTGCAATCTCTAATTACCTAAAGAACTGTATAGCTGCAGGCCAATTCGTTCTCCATGTATTGATCGGCGAAATTTGGTGACATCATTAGTGAAGGGATCTGTTTTTCTTCTGCTTCTGTCACTCAGTGGAAGCTCATGAATATTCATGAGCACTCCTGCACTGACATGTGCTAGAGAGAGGGCAGGGCTGACAAAGGGGTGTGCCAGGGCTTGTGACAGGACATGTAGGGGCAGTGCCTTAGCAAATGGCTGTTAAAATAGAATACAAGAAAATTGGTCTTTCAAAGTTGTTTTTTTTAAAACATAAAATGCTAAAAGTATTTTTTCTTACTACAGAACTGATTTATTAAAAAAAACACACATGCAGGATATTGACTGAACTGCAGCTTTAAGGGCAATCCCTCTCTTCTGTGCATCAACCAGCAGATAAATCCATAATACGATACAAAGAAGAAGAAAAAGCGGATGGGTGCCCCAGTTCTCCCAAAAATATTCACTTTAAACATCCAATAATAAAAACTGTAGCAGCATATAAAGTATAAGGGCAGGTCCATACTGCTGCAGCCTCCGCGCGGGGGCGCGATCACATTGCCTAAGGGCATTAATCGCGCTCACAGACCGCGCGGACATGCGCGGGCGCAAGCTGGAGGGGGTGCGCGTTGCGCATGAAATCAGTTGAAACTGATTTCTTGGCGCGACAGGCAGGTCACATGAGCGATTCGCCCAATGAGGGCGAACCATCTCTGTGACGCTCCTAGGCACGCACCCCACGGACACAAAACGCACCCACTTCACGCGGGTGACATCACAGCCTTCGCACGCCTCCGCGCAGGTGAAGGCTGTATGGCCTTAGCATAACAAGGCACAGATACATATGTAACGCTCCTTGCCCGGCTCCCTAAGGTGGTTACATCAGGGCAGTGCCATAGCAGGCACCATATTCATTTACCTTGTCTCAGGGGCTGTCAGTGGTCCGCTGGGCGGATACGCGCCTGGAGGTTTTATAGTGCAACCAAAATCTTTGCAGTGATCCCAAGTAAGGGAACATTAATAGTCACAATACATATTGATTTACATACTTGCCCATATATTCATTCATTCTCATATGAATGATTACTCAGATCTTCCCTGAGTGCCCACACTTACACACATGGGGGGTGCATCTTCTTATCCTTTAGTAATTATTGATCTGGTGTACCAGGGCCCCCCTTTATATCTTTACTTGAAGTCCCCTTTCACTGTGGGGCCTAGGGTTGCCAGGTGGCTTATCCAAAAATACTGGACACAATGGTAAAAGATGCGACCCCCCCCACCCCCCCAATACATAGAAAAAATACCCTCACGCCCCCCGAATACATATAAAAATCACTCCCACCTCCCCAATACATATAAAAAATACCCCCTCCTCCCCAATCAAATTCAGACTTTGGGATGGTGTCAGGTCGGGCCCGGGGGGCGGTGGCTGCAGAGAGGGGGGTATGATGGCTGCGGGGGTGGTGGATGCGGAGTGGGGGTGACGAATGCAGATGGGGGCAGTGGATGCAGTGTGGGTGGTCAGAGCAGTCGCCGCCATGCCCGGCTCTCCCCCGCTGCAGGCTTCTCTCTCCCTGTCTGTCTCACGCCGAGGTGTCTGAGGCTGACGCACGCCGGGCCTCCCTCTCACACCGGCACGCACCGGAAGCCCAGCTGACTTCCGGCGCTGACGTCAGAGTACCCGGCGTGCGTCAGCATCACAGCACCTCGCATGGGAGGGAGAGAAGCCTGCAGAGGGGGAGAGCTGGGCATGGCGGCAACTGCTCAGTCTGCCCCCCCCCCCCCCCCCGCGTTCTCAGAGAGAGGTAATACAGGATACATACATGTCCGGTATTACCTTTCTTTTTATACCGCATTCAGGGGGAAAATACCGGGCTGTCCGGTTCAAAAACGGCTACCTGGCAACTCTAGGGGCCCCCTGAAGTGATCCTGCCCTCTTGGGACATGCAATTACTTAATATGGCCATAACACAATGGATCCTGACTGATAGGAACAGTACCCTATCTGTAATACAATAAAAGGGGGGCTGACTTAAACATATACGTTGGGGTACATCCTCCCTTGAAAGCTCAGAGGCTTCTCTTCTGCTGCCATGCTGAAACTGGATCTCCCCCAGAATTCCAGGCTCCTTTCCTATACACAGTCTGCTGTGTCATCACTGGGTGCAGGTTACTTTCTATTCTATAGTTAACTCCTACAGTACTTTTAGTAACACCTACACCCCAGCCCAGCATCGGGGATAGGGTGTACAGTGAAAAGGAGGTGGTGGAACAGTCTTTACGGCTTTGACCGGGTTTGTACCTGCTCAAAAGGGGCGTGGTTGCTCAGCGGTTTACCTGTTTATCTCAGGGTTGTTGCAGTAGATCCGTGCCGGCGTGTAATAAGGAGTGGTGATAAATAAAAGAGAAAGGGCACCAGAATGTTTTGAGTATTTATTAGAACAGTCGGCAAATTCTTCAGCATTGTGAACAGGACAGGTTTCCAGCATACACAGGGCAACACCTGCCCTTCCCTCTCACCATGGGACTGGTAATGGTGCATCTCATTTAAGAGCCTCTAGCCCTGCCAGGAGACAGATCCAAACGTAACTGGAAATCACCTGCAGTCAACCCAGGTCTCCGCCTAGTCCTGCAGAAGGAACTACCTGCTACTGTGGCGTAGGATACGTCCAGCATATAACTGTAGGGAAGTTCTTAGCTGAATACAGGTCTCTCCTTGTGAGATCCTGTCTGTCCAATGCTTCACTAAATAGGAAAAACAATAAACAGGGAAATTCTTAAAACCCATGTGTAGCCCTTTTTGTGAACCGGCCGACCCACCCAATCTCACATTGGCCCCTCGTGGTCTAACCGGTTCCTTTCCCCGCAACACACCTGCTCTAAGGGACTACTGGTACTGCATAACACCTGTGGCTCCAGGAGATCTGAGCCTCCGCTAGCTGGGAGCCTGGGGAAACCCTTACCATTACCTGGTGCAGCGCCTCCACTTACCCAGGATCCCCGTTATGAAAGATAGCCCTGGGTAAGAAATACAATAACACACGTATACGATAAACCAATAACTAACACTTTACTTAACACACACATATAACTCATTACATAACATCACATAACATAACCTGATGCTCTACCCGCATCACCTCAGCCCAATGTCTGGTGTTCCCACCCAGTGTCCTGTGATCCCCCACACCCAATGTCCCGTAATCCTACGGAGGTCGTGGGTGACTGCGCAGTCACTAAATTAAGCTAGGGCCCAGTTGGTGCACTTATAATACTTCAGAGGTACCTTCCGAGCACTCCGATGCTCGGGACCGCAACACACTTCTCAAAGGGTCAGACGTCCGTCTGATCCTTTCCAGGTACTTCTGCCGTGGACCCCAACGAGGGTCCCACCGCTCCATGGGAACTCAACCGCCTCTCGGTAACACCAACCGCATGGGAACAGCAACCGCCGCTATCCCTTCCTATCGCTAACTACTCCTAGAGTGACAGTAACCCTAACCTAGGGCCTGTCCCTGATGAACCGCAACCTGGGATGGCTTGGGGAAAACTCCTAGGGCCTGTGGAACAATAACCTGCCCCCTCCCCTAGCTACCCAGTCCTATCTGTATCTACTATTCACTAGATACTCCTAAAGCACCTGCAGCCAACATACAGCTCACACTGTCAGCCTGCAGGGATCCACACACGCTGCACACACTGCGCTCAGCACATGCAGCGACACATACACACAGCTGCACGCACACACAGCTACCTGAATGATACACACCATTCACTGGAACCCGCAGCACATCCACTGCTTGCACACTGTGCCTCTTTGCCAGTGCCCACAGCCCTCTCCGCTGTGGCACTGCCAAACTTGCACCTTCCGCTCCTAAGGGTGACCTCCCTAGCTAGGGCCGTCCCTCTTCAGTTACCCCCTGCCCTTACCGGGAATTGTGGCCTGCCTGGGGATCTAGGGAGAACCCTTACCTAGTACAGGAGCCACGCGCTCCCTGCACCCTTCCTACTCCTTCCTTCTCCTCTGCCTGACTGTCTCTGCAAAGCCCGGGAAATGTATCTATATTCCCGGGCTGAGCTTCCTCCAGCCCTATTGGCCGCAAGGGAGCACCTGACCTCTGTCTCCCTAAGCCTCCTGGGAGTTGTAGTTCCCAGGGGGCTGCCTAAGCATTGGGGCCACGTGCGCGCTTCTCCCGCGCATGCGCGAACGCCTAATGGCCGCCTCAATCTCCCTCTACTCTTCCCTGCCCTCGCGCGATCTACCTCTAGCCGCCGAGTCCCTCCTGCGCATGCGCGACCTGTCTGGGGCCTTCCCTGAGCTTGCCGGTCCTTGCGCATGCGCGACCTAACGGCTAATGGCGGCGCCCTGCTCTCGGAGCCGCCCGAACCTCCAGGGATGCCGAGCGCTCCCTTCACTGGCCCCCACCCTCGTGAAGCGCCGGCGGGTCCACCGCTGCCTCCGGCGGCACCCGCGACCCCACGGCACTCACGGCAGAAGGTCAGGGATTTTAAATTTACCTCGGGGCTACACATGTAACAGGGTATGTCTCTTTCTACCTGTCTTTCCCCCTATTATGTAAGTCCTGCTAGCTGCAGGCTTTAACAGGTTAAATCTGTGGGCTTTTTGACCCCCCTCCTGCTCCCTTTTGCGTGACAGAGGGTGGTGGTGACTCATGGCCTGGTAACAGCCTATCTGATATAGGTACATACCTTGAGCCCGCCCCTTCTGGTTCACCCTTTATAAGGAGTGGACATGAGTTCCCTCACTTCCCCTCCTGGGAGTGTGAGAGGCCAGTCAGGCGGCACGGCTGATTCGTCTGTAAGATCAAAGGCTCCAGACTCAAAGAGAGCATGCATTATCCAGAAGCCTGGAATCTTCTGAGACCCTGTAACCACTGATGTAACATCTATGTAGTGATGCAATAAAGTCCCTGTTCTATGATATACCTGCCTGGACTGTCAGTGAGAAGGTTTATGAGAGAGTGCTTCAGATGGAGGCGCTGACACCGAACCAGATGATATCACAAGCCTGTCCTGATCTCCACTACATCGCAGGTCCACTCAGCTCTCCTGAACCAACAGGTATGCCTCAGTACCACACAGAGACAGTAACTAGCAGTGTATCTCCCAGAGGGGAGGGGGGTACATGTGTTACACCTATATACATGTGAGATCCCTCCTGGAGTCAAAGAGATCTGAGGGAAAAGCACATGTCTGCCCCTTTTATAACCGTGGTAGCGCTATAACCCAACCCTCAATTACTGGGCAGAACACAATTGCAAAAGGCCTCACCAGGTACATGTGATCTTCTGGCAAGTTCCTAAACTAAAGCATGGCAAGACATGTGCATTGAAAATGCAGCACTATAGTAACAATGTGTGACTAACTCACATGTCAAAGCCTTGTGAGTACTTAACCCTTTCACTGCCTGCAGCTGCCAGGACTGACATGTAGGGCAATCGGAAATTCCTAGCAGGGTTCTACACATATATACAACAACCTCCCATGTGCCATGGAAAAAAATCCACAACACTGCAAGATACTTTACCTTGGAGGTAAAACCAGGGATCAGGTAGAAGCCTCAGCCGACTCCACTGCACATGCAAAATAACAGTTGCTGTTAGGACATTTGCTGCTTGAACAAGTATGCTAAGGTCCTTTTACATAGATGAAAACGTTCCATGAATTATTAGATTGAACTAATGGATGCAATATGTCTAATAGATACATTATTATTGCATTTAAAAAAAAAAAAAGTGAGCATTTATAAAACATTTGGAAATAACAGTTTCCATGGTGAGCAAACACTTTACCATCTGAGTTTGGGAATGCATATTTGTACTGGTCATTGGGACTTTGCCAGTGTTGATCTTCTGGCTTTTACAATTCCCCTGGCACTGAAGTGTGTGTGTGTGTGTGTGTGTGTGTGTGTGTGTGTGTGTGTGTGTGTGTGTGTGTGTGTGTGTGTGTGTGTGTGTGTGTGTGTGTGTGTGTGTGTGTGTGTGTGTGTGTGTGTGTGTGTGTGTGTGTGTGTGTGTGTGTGTGTGTGTGTGTGTGAAGATAGATTTGGGAAGATAGAATTCTGAGGCCTATATTCACTAATGGGTGAATGGGAGTCAAGAAGTGCTAAAACTTAGCACCATTTAGTAAATATAGTCCTGAATTTGGTTTAATGGGAAAAAAAAGCTGGGGAAAAAAATGTATACTGTAAGGTCCTATTGTTTTCCTGTTCATTTATCATTACTTGTACATGAAACTGTCCAGGTATGTTTCTACTCCCGTGTTTTTTTTCTAAGATGCCAATCACACACAATGAATCCATTAAACATCACTATTATTACTCCCCTTGGGATTGCCCCTATAACACCCGTTGTAACAGAGGCTATCGGGCAGCTTTGGCTGTCATCAGAACAGAGGAGGACTTCTTCTTCCATTCCCGACTACAATATGGCAGTAGAAATCACATTGTGCTACTGTAGGTCCCAGATGTCGGTGGCATTCTGTGCTTCTTGACATTGTAACAGCAAGTTGGTTAAGGTTTTACTACATATTTAATGAAATTTAGGTAAGCAATGAATTAGCAGCGGTTAGCTTGTCTACTGCACCCCTGCACCACTTTTACTGGCGGTAATGTTAAAGTGCCAATCTATGAACTTGTTACTCCCACAAATAATGATATGCAACAATCATGCTGGACAGATACAGGCAGGGCCGCAGACAGATTTTTCGGGGCCCAGGACTATTGTCGTCCCCCTCCACAGTATCGGTGGTCTTACGAGCCCCCTTCCCCATTTCACACATTGCGGTCCCCTCTATTTCCTCCCCTCTTCCCATGTATTTCTCTCCCCTCCGTCTCACCACCTCCATAAATTACCTCACTCTCATTCAAAACCTGCCCCCCGCCTCACATGTATTTCTCTCCCCTGCTTCTCACTCTTACTCCCTCTTTTCCTCACTGACTCCCTCCTCTCACTCTCCCCACCCTCCGTCAATTACCCCACTCTCACTCAATACCCCCTCCTCACACATTCCTAGAGGGAGAGGGAGATTGAGGAGAGATTGAGAGAGTATGAATGAATATGAATCAAATCTCAAATAAAACCAAAAACCAGTAATGAGGTATGAATCTGACCTCTGGTTGTGCTAAAGGGCCAGGATAATGTGAAAACACAAGAGAAAAAAGAAGTCCTGTCAAGCACTCCAATGTAAGCAAAATAAGATGGATTTTATTAGTAGCACATAAAAAACAACAAAGTACAATTAAAATATAAGTAAAAAAAATGAGAACCTCTAAACTCCTAAGTACAAAATACCTCTGCATGACATAAAGAAAAGTCACAAAAGAATTAATGTGAATCAAAATACCAAAACCGATTGTTTCGGACATAGGGGGGTTGATCGAGCCCAATTGCCGTTTCCTAGATTCTTTTCTTTGTTTATCTGTAGAAACATTACGTCATATCTTAGAGATAAAATGTCCATGCTATCTGGGTTGGAAAACATCATAGTGGATAATGAAACAATACTCGCCACATGTGATGTGGAAACTCTATACCTGCATTCGGCATGAGGATGGCATTTCTGCCACAAGATTCTTCCTTCCCATGCAAAATCTCAGCCCTACACTTACCAATACATTATTACATCTTCTGGATTTTGTTCTTAAACATAATAATTTTGTATTTAAGGATTATTATTATTTACAAATTAGGGGAACGGCAATGGGCGCTACATGCGCACACATCCTCCTGTGCGAATCTTTTACTGGGGTGTTGGGAATGTGAAGAGGTGTTTTCAGAGGCAAATAGAGACTTGACGGCACATGTACTGTTGTGGTTGAGGTACATCGATGACATTTTTGTACTCTGGCAGGGTACTGCATTTCAACGTAGCCAGTTCATCGATGACCACAACAGTATAAATATTAAGCTGACTTTCCATCCAGGAAGCTGCGATGATATACAGAGAGACCCCCTTTAATGAGGTGCCTTGGAGGGGAGCTTCTACGGGACCCCTGCAGTTTAACATACCGGATGTCTACCGATGTGCCTGTTTTTTTACTACTCTTTGTAAGTAGGACTCCAGTTTTTCCCACCCCCCGGAAGATTGCCAGCCAGTAGTCTTTTTGTGTCCTTAGACATATAGTGTCTCGTTAAGGGTTTTATATTGTATTACTTACAAGTATTTTTTTATTAAATTAGCCATTATTTAAGCTTTGTTATAGTAGTTTTATGTTGTATGTGTCTAGTCAATCTGTGGTTGTTTTGTTTGTCATTTTGTGTTGTCTGTCTCCTCTGCTAACCGTATACACTAAAATTGGTTCCATGTGTTTTCTTTCACATGTTCTGAGACAAGTCTGTGTGGCATCTGAGAACAACCCGGACCCGCCAGATCAGACCCATATGTATGGTAGATCTATTATATTTCATAGACTCTGGACTTTTTGAGGTGCTGACTACAGTCCACCACCACGCCTCCGCTACACCTCCCCGTCACTGTGGATCTCAGGCCACAGATCGCTTCGTCGACAGGCATGCGCGATGGCATGTGCTCCGTCACGCGTGCCCACTATATCGGAGGCCTTACTGATGTAACCCCCTGTATCTGCTATAAGCACAGGATATGGTCCCTTTTAAGAATTACATTCCTTGGACCATGTGACTGTGCTTAGCCAGTGGAATAGCAGTTGGAAAGGGAGCTGAAGGAGTGAGGGTGTGCAGGCCCATCCTGCACAGAGAGTCCATGCAGGACCCCTAAGGGAGAGGGACCTGCAGAGAGAGAGAGAGAGAGAGTTGCCCCACTGGACCAGTGCATGCAGCAGGGCCCAGCAGAGAGCAGGACCTGACAGTGCAGAGGGAAGAAGGCAGACAGAGGCTACTACAGAGAGAGATTAGGGAGCCCAGCTGTGCAGGAATTACACCAGGTTAGAGTGAGTGAGCTAACCCACAAAGGATATAAACTGCAGTTATATTGCCATCACAATTTGATTTTTGTGAAGCACCAGGCCTGCAACAGACACACATTTTATGAGCTCCAACGATTGTGCTAGCACACCAGGATCTACAGGCCAGTACCCCATGATTGGGAGGCCGGACAGAGATAATTATTTGTGTGCGCAGCGTTCATACTGTTGGTATAGTTTGTTGAAGTATATATGAGTATGGAGGGATTCTGAGATTAAAGAGTCACCGTACTGATTCATATGAGATATGTAACACCACAAATTATAGCTATATGAGTATATAAAGCTTGTTATAATTCATTACCACTGTGTTGTGTCTAGTCAATACAGTCTCACACAACATGTACCACACACTATAAGAATTAAACAGTAACTCATAGGATTCAGGCTCCCACCTCAGTGACAGGCCATATAATATGAGGTAATATAAAGAGGGGTTACACTGATTTTTAGCATCAGTGCTCTTACACTCCTCAATAGTCTCCAATAAAAAGCAGCAATTTTCCAATAAAATACCAGATTTTGGACGCAAATCGCCCTGATTTTGGCTCTTGTTGGTTGGCATCTCAGAGAAAATTATACAGATCAACATGTTACCCCAATATCTTTCATGGTCAGACATAAAAGAGGGCTGCATTAGATGGTAATAAACATAATTAAAAAAAAACAAAAAAAGGCAGCTGCAGCTGTATAAGGCAGGTAGTTACTAATATCATATCCAGCTCTGCACATGCCCTCACCATGCAAAGTCTAACTAGTCTCTAATCTCAAATAATTAAATGGAAACTTTAACCAGTTACAGCTTTTAGAGTCATCCCAAATCCTAAAACCTGGGTTGGGTTCAACCTCACTGGGAGATACTGCTATCACACTCCTCTCCAGTAACATACTGTAGGGAGATGATCGTAGAGTGATACCTGTCTAGTGGTCGGTGTCCTAGCTGGCCCCAGTGGCTTCACTAGGTGCCCAAGCATCGGTCAAGTCCTGGATTTACTCCTCCCTCTGTAAGATTACATGGAGAGGTAGGTATACAGCCTTAAAGGGGAAATCTACACTCACATGTTATTCATACAGTAACTGACCCTATGACAAGTAGACAGGCTGCTGTGCATAGTCCCGAATAAGGAGCTTGTGAGGTTCCAAAGCTTGTGTACTGTAAACTATTGTTGGTCCAATAAATGGTATCATAATATCTATTTTTTCCCTTGAATTCACACATAAGGGACCAATCCGGTTGCATGGGACCAATCCGGTTGCATGCCTCCCACCACTGAAGGGGAAATGGCAGTATCCACGCACGGCAAATGTTTCATCACTCACTGATCGGGGCTCAAGTTGGAACTAGACGTATTAAAGCGGCAGTCCCACCTAACAACATTTTTTTATATATATATATATATATATATATATGTAACACCCGTTCCCTACCCCCGAGGGAAACAGCAGATAATAGTGTTATGGTGCTAACCTGTTAGGCTTACAGAAGGCTTATGCCTCAGCTCCTGGGGAGCCTGAGGTCGCTGGTTCAGTGCCTCCACCCATGAGGATCCCAGCGTTGGCGGGATAGCCCCTCACGGAACCGGTATACCTATAGGATATACCCCGAATAATCACAACCAGAACAAGGTATATGCAACATTCTTTACCGTGTCCCACAGTACTCACACAATAATAACGGTACAGACACAATTATAACAATAACAGTCACCCCCACTGTATATTGGAGCATAATATCCCTTGGGCACCTAGATGTGCAAGGTGTCCGCCCAACGTAAGTGTGAGGGCAGCGCTACCCTCCTGCATGTAGTGTTGGTGCACCTAGGTAACTTCCTGGGAACTCGTGTACACCAGGGTATTTCTTAGATAGGCCACATCCGTGATTCCACAATGCAGGACCTACAACACAATCCCTTCTCTCCTTACTTCCGGTAGCACCGCGCGGCCATTGCACCAGGCCTGGGGAATCCTCTGCTGCTGTTCTGTCTGTTTCGCTGGCTCTCCTCCACACACTAAGGGCAGGTCCCTTACTAGTGGCCAGCCCTACAATACTCCACTACGGTGTAGGGGAACTAGCTGTGGCCTAAGGGGACCTTGTCTGGCCTACTTCAGGGGGCTTGACTAGCTCCCTGGACACTACCTCTCCCTTCACCGGCTCTCTCAAGACTGAGCACGCCGCCTCCAGTCCGCGGAGGAAATCCTGAACAGCCAGGACCTCCTCTTCCTGCAGCAGTAAACAACTTCTCAGTGCAATTAGCATCCGAAGTAAGATTCAACTCCCCCTAAAGATAAGATTTTACTCACTTGCTTCCTGTGTAAGGAATAAATGAGTTTCTATTTTCTTCAGAACCATTTCATTCTTATCTTATTTTGTAATTATTGCTTACTCCCCCCTCCCCCTCCCTTGTCCCTCTGGCTAATGGAGTCAGTAGAACTAGTTTAAACCAAGGGAGAGAGTTAGGATTACGAAATAACCTGCCCACACAAAAATTCACCCACAGTCTCGCCACAAGAGGCTACGTAAATATTGCAAAAAAGACTTCCAAGCATTTGGTTACTATTGAGATATTAATAGTTTAAAAATTATAGGTTGAAAAAGCCATTATCTGTTTGTTCTTTTTATTATTATTCTTGTTAATGTGTTGAATTTTGACATTATAAGTATGACGAGCAATACCAAAAACAATTTTGTGTAAAAGTTTGTTTTTCTGTGTTTCTTGTTTTTTTCCCCCCTGTATTGTAATGTTGTTGTTTAATGTTTGTAAACCCAATTAAAAAAAAAAATATGATTTTTTTTTAAAAATAGGAAATGATCAAATTGGCTGATTTTAGTGTCAGTTCCCTATATTTAACCCAATAAACATGCAGCCGCCCTGGCACAACGGAAGTAACCAAGTACAGCTGAAGCCACTTGGTAGTTCCTGCCAAATTCAATATTATATATTCTTTGTCGCACAAACAGACAACGATTCATCATCCCGTCAGGATATGGAAACACATAACTAGCCGATTTAATAACAAACAAAGAAAAGAATGAGAATATGCAAGTGCTTTCTCGATTAAAAGCATATTTCATTCTGAGGGTTTGGAAGAGACACGAGATTGAAAATCGTTCACACGGGGCCTTTCCACACATCCTACTAGGGAAGAGCAGAGCGCAGTGTTCACATGATATAGGGAAGCTGTAAAACTAATGAAGCGGATACAGAAGGCTGCACTTGTGGAACCAGTCTATTGCTGCACATTACCTCTTCTGCCTTGGCTTCTCGGCATATTTTTATTGTCCCCTTTTATAGATGTATACAGAAAGTTACACCATCAAATGTGTGAATAATAATTCTTTTTGAAGACGCTTGTTCCGTCAACACATCTGCTGTGCTGCGCAGTGGAAAGCGAACAGCCCGTACACAAGTAAAACACCATGCTCAAGGTGAGAAATAGCAATTAATAGCACAGTGCATGAGGGGGAGGGGGAACCCAAGTCACACAAGATTTATGTCCTCCCAGAACTGTTCCAATACTGGTCTCCAAACACAAAATAAAAATTTACTGCACATATGGACCATTTGGTTCAGCTCGTCTTTCAATTTCCATCTGTGCTGTTAATCTTAAAACAATACTTTAATATTTTTATTTCCTCCTTGAAGTATTTGAAACCATAGCTCATTTGTACTTCATTTCACTATCGCGTTTTATGAATATACAACACAGCGGTACTTTCAAAGTGGCAATTCAAGCTGGACTTTAAAAACAAATCTTTTGTTTTAGTATATCCAGCCTTTAATTACCTTAATTGAAAACTAATTACCTAACCTGCCAATAGATTAGTTCTCCCGTGATCGATCAGCAAAGATCCTGCTTCCCAGAGTTCACTTAATGGCTGCCTTTCAGTTTCAATCAATCCTTCAGTCAGCGTAACTCAGCAGCTACAATGTATTCTTATAACATTATCTACTGTTATCATTTACAGCTCAAACTGCTGGGAACATTTGCAACAAAATATCCAACAGGAAAGTGTTACAAATATCTTGCGCTGCTTTGGAAGTGTGTTAAACCCGGCTATAAAAATCAATGGATGCTCAGTATATTAAAGTTTATAAATGGTATTAAGAGTTGAACAATAATAAAAAATGCAGTAAATAGTATCTAATACATCAGAACTTTTTTATTAAAAAAACCCGCAGCATATTGCATGCTCTTTTCAATGCCCAGACTCATTAAACGCTGAAAAATCAGGGCAAATAATGTGATGTTACTGAAATCCGGAACAGATGTTATTTGCCCCAACGTCAACAGCGTGCTCAGAAAACCAATTATATGCAGAAAAAACAGCTGTACATTAACAATGGGATCGTTCAGAATAATGCTACGTTGTCTTCAAATAAAGGTGACGCTATTTCAGTTGTTGACGTCCCACCCGTCACGCACCGAAATAGAGCTTCCGGAGGAGAGGGAGAAGACGCAGTGAAATGACACTACGTTATTTAAGTCACACTTCAACCTGGCGTTGCTTCCATCCAGATACTGAAATAGAAGAAAACGGGAAAACAGCGACACGCCACCATCCAGCGGTCCGTATTTAAAAAAAGAGGGTGACTCAATATTTTCAAAAATGCAAGGTTTAATGGAACATGCCATGCATGGGTGAACAACGACCTCCGGTCCTCGACCTCTGGTCCTCGACCTCTGGTCGTTTTTCACCTCTGCCTTGCATGTTCCATTAAACTTCGCATTTTTTTTTTAAATATTGAGTCCCCCTCTTTTTCAATACTGACCGGAGGGTGGTGTGCCGCTGTTTTCCCGTTTTCTTCTGCATCCAGTGGAGTCGCACGCCGAGTATTCCTGCCACAAAGCTTCAACCCACGGAGCGAAGGCCATCCCGTAGCTGCAATAAGCCAGTAACATTGTCTCACTAAGCAATTTCTGCATGAACCAAAGTGTAAGGGGGTTTAGCCTTTTACAAAGGAGGTTGAGGAGAATCCTTGCGCTGTTTATTTTCCTGGAAACATAATGTTTTATTAAGAGTAAATCCAGCTAGGCGCTCTCCTCACCATAACCAGCCCCCTGTTCTTCTGCTTGTGATGGTTCCTAAACAGTCTGGGATTAATTAAAGGAATACTCCTTCAATTTATTATTAAGAAGATTGTCAAGAAAAGCTGGGGGTTTGTACATGCATTTTTCTGTATGGTGTTTGAGCCCCAGATACCTTTCTATGGACTTTTACAGATACTGAAATAAGGCTTTTGTCTTATTATGGGGGATAACATGAGTTTTAGAATGATAAAAACCCAAACTACTTTTATACTAGATCTTACATTTTTACCTGACACAAATTGGTGGGTAAAAATAGTGTCTCAAACCTTCCACCATACCACGTGCTAAATGTCCTCTCCGTTCTCCAAACCTGCATCACTCTCTCCATTGTCACATCAGCGGTTCAGCTGGAGCCAAGGATTCCAAGTGCAACGTCATCACGTTAGGACGTCAAGGACGTAACGAATAAAGCGTATCCAAGTTTGTTTATAATTTGCTAACTTCAATGTATTTGGGGCGCAAATTGGAGGTTTATTTTTAGCTTCCATGGCATGAATATGTACGAATCCTCATCATCGTACTGCAATTCCTTTTAATCCTTTGAGTGCCTCAATTCATACCCTGAATGTTATAAAGACTGGCACGTAAGAAGTCCTATGACATACAGTACAGGGTACGTTATGCTGGAAATGCTTGCTCTCTGAGGAAATAGCATTTATTTATTTTTAAAATATTTTACCAGGAAGTAATACATTGAGAGTTACCTCTCGTTTTCAAGTATGTCCTGGGCACAGAGTAAAACAAATAGTACCTAGTTACAAGTACAGTTACATAAATGAACAGGGTATACATTATATACAAGACATTGTGTGCACAGTTAAAGAAAATATATATTATGAGCGTATGAAACAGTTACAGACCAGGTTAAAATGTGAGACAGCCTTAGATTTGAAAGAACTTAAACTGGTGGTGGATGTGAGACTCTCTGGTAGGTTGTTCCAGTTTTGGGGTGCACGGAAGGAGAAGGAGGAACGTCCCTATACTTTGTTGAGCCTTGGGACCATGAATAGTCTTTTGGAGTCTGATTTACCACCTGAACGCGATCAGAGTGAAAGTGGTGTATCCTCCATTTCCATTCACCCCATAGGTGGCCGGCCGAGACCACGTGCTGGGAAACCGGAGGTCTGGCAGCACTCGCAGGGTTAAAGAGAAATGACAAGGATGTTAACCCCCAACCATAGTGACGCTTTCAGTGTACAAGACATGGCATTTTCTTCAAAGGAAACCCCATTACTGTCCAAGAAAAGTAACCATCGAGGAAGCTTGAGCAAACCAAACCTAATAAAACTTCCCAGAGGCTCTTAAACCTCAGGGATACCCCGAGGGATAGCGCTTCTGTTCAAAATTGACTATTGAGGATCTTCTCTGCTATTTTCCGGACTATATCTCCGGCATACGCCTTGGATTCTCCTAGCTTTCCACATAAAACAAACATGACATTTTAGGCACACTCCCTTATAATAATTTCTTATAATAGAACTTAAAGTATCTTCTAATCTATGGCTTATAAATAGAATACACATCCACATACTATTGCCAAAGCAAGCTGGCTCCATGTCGCTATGGGATTACTGTAATATAATAATAATATATATATATATATATATATATATATATATATAGTTACTCATTAAATTTCATGTATTGCAATGGGCTGCAGAGATCACAAATAATATCCCATAAAAGCAGAAATCCTTTAAACATAAATAAAAAATACTTTTCTAATGATCCTGGAATGATTTCGGCTTTACCAGTGTATAATTAATACTGGAGTGGAGCACAGGATGGGCACTGTCCCAACTTCCTGTGGCAGTCACATTGTACAAGTGCACATTAACATACAGCTTGGAGGAGATCCTGTTTGCAGATGATGTTGCACACTCCAGCCCTTAGACCAGGGGTGCGCAAAGTTACCTACATGCACCCCCCCCTCCTCTCCGACCGGCTCGCGCCCCCCCCCCCCTCCCTGCACGGCTCCAGCGTCAAATGACATTGCGGGGTAATGTGATATCACGTGACCCCACAGCGTCATTTGACACTGGGTTGCCATGGAGACGAATAGCGGGAATGTAAGTAAAAGTTAGAGGCCTCACGCGATCCCCGGTATTTATTTTAAATGCTTTCGGGAAAGCGTGTGGCTGCTGTAACAGCTGCTTGCCCCCCACTTTGGGTATCCCTGTCTTAAACCATTTGGTGGGAGCAACAGGTGGCCCTCAGGAGCTTCACCTGGGGCCCCCAACCACTCACCACCCAAGTAGCCCGTTCTCCCGAGTGGAGATGTTGCAGGTGTTGATCGTATGTAGCTTCTTCCCACTCCCTGTGCTGCCTAATGACCGTGCTAATTACTCATTCCCAGTGTAAGAAGAGTATTCATCAGTGTGCCGGCATTAAGAAGCTGAGGGGAGAAGCTCATACACACGGCTGCCACGTCCCTTCTGCCTGTGCACCATATACGCGTGACCCTTTCGAGGGCTACAGGGTGGCACATGGGGCCCATGAGGTATATCATGTGGCCTGCCACGGCCCTAGCCAGACACCACCTCAGCATGATCACAGGTTGCCTTGGAAACCTTAATGTGTCTACTTTGGTTCCCTGCTTCACAGCAGCATTTTTGTGCAGGGGATATTTCAATGTTTTTATGTATATTGCTGCTTTTAGCAGGCATCTGAAATTGTAGGAAGCGCTCATTGTGGTCCAATATTCTCTGTTGCACCTTCAATGCATGGGAAGAATCTCCTTCAGTGAGCACAGACCCCTGCAGCATTGCTAAAGCAGCAATTTCCCACCCTCTTCTTTTTTGCATGATGGGAGCTGCGCTATTTTAACCTCTGGGAGACCCCCTAGTTCCTGAGGTAAAGGTATCAGCGTGGCTCCCTGGTTTTTAAATCTCCAGCGCCAATAGGAAGCCGCAACAGAGGACGGGGAAAAAAAAGGAGCAGCCGGGATAGCGGCTTTAAAGCAAAAGTACAACCACAGACACACTTATATAGAGAGAAGCTGCAGGAGGGACCGGGCGCGGTGTAACCATCGGCAGAGCCTGAAGAGAGAAACGGAGATGGTCTGAAACGGAACATGCAGATGCAGCCACCGGTCTCTGATCACTTGCCTGGGAAAATCTGGGACAATCTCCCAGTAATACTGCAACATTTCTGTGAGATTTCTGCAGCCAGACTAATGGCCCATCGGATTAACACAGTGGGGGTCCCTGGCAGTCCCATTCAAACTGAGTGGGACTGCAGGGACCCCCGCTGTGTTAATCCAAATAGGCCATTGTTCTGGCTGCAGAAAAAGATTTTCCAAGGCAAGTGATCAGGTACTGGTGGCTGTATGTGTATCTGTGTATTTTGTTATCTGTAATACTATGCCTGATTTTGTGTTGATGTTATTCCATCACAAAACCACTTTTTTTAAATTTGTTTTCATACACCACTAATAGAGAATGAAACCCATCTGCACTACGGGGAGTTGTTTTTTTTTTTTGCACTTCTACAGTGTATTCTAGGTCTTATCTTCGTACCAAGGACCTGGGTGAGTCTGACACGAACGGAGCTGCAACAGCACCATAGTATCTGACACAGGACAAGGGACGGGCGAATCTGCCCCAAACCATTTCCAGAATTTCCTCGCATTTTCCCCCCAAAATCTGTTTTGCAGTGTAAAATCCGCAAACAAATTTTGCCGATTTTTTTCATCCGCGCGGATTCATCGCAAACCGCCATTGGACACAATCCATTGACTAATTTGTAGAGTCCAATCCGCGGATTCAGCAACTCTTAAAAGTCCGTCCACGGGCTGCGGAACCCGCAGTGCATTGGTAATAATCATTTGAAAAATCCGCAAAAAAACGCGAATCGCCCTGTTTGAGATGGATCCGCTGAAATTTGTGGGCCAAAAGGATCCGGCCGATCCAAATTCGTCACAAAATTCGCCCATCTCTACAAAGGACATTTATAATGGGATTTTTGTTATTTATTTATGGTATATCTTTTGTAGACTTTCCTTCACTGGACCGGCGTCTCTGGGACTTTTCATACTTGGACGTTCTCTAATACTTCCACATTACTTTTTGTTATACCATATCTTTACCATCATTGAAGGCTTGGCCTGGCTTTGATATTGGAAGCATTTTTCAGGTTATTTACAAAACACTTCGCTATTAATCCTCAATCACAGACACCAGTGCTTTGTAAGCTCGACCAGGACTTATCTCTTAAAGTCTCCCTAATGCCAATCTGTGGCAAAACCTGTGCAAAGGAACTGCACCAGATTATTCATATTAATAATAACTTTCATATATAGCGCTTTTCTCACAAGAGAACTCAAAGCAGGTCATCATTTACAGTATACTACAATATATGCAATTTTTACAGGCACAGCCCTGCCCCATAGAGCTTACAATCTATGTTTTTGGTGCCTATGAAACAGGGAGATAAAGTGACTTGCCCAAGGTCACAAGGATCTAGGAATTGAAGATGACTCCCCTGCTCAGTGTCATTGTTTTCAGAGTCTGTGCCTTTAATCACTGAGCCCAAAGGAATCCAATCCAATTGCTTTCAACGGGATCCCCTTTATTTGTTAAATATGGTGTTGTTGTTTATTTGTTTTGCCTCAGTCTGGTAGGCAGGGGGGTGTAGTAAATACACCGCACAGTGTGTTCCAGTAGGAAACAGCCCTCATCAATGTATTAGGTCTGTCTAAAGAATTTGAAGGTGACAGACCACACACGTGTATATAATAATGCAAAGTACCAATTGTAATAACTTATTTTTTTTATCAAATACATAAAGCACAAAAGCTTAGATCAGGCACCCTTCCCTTCAACACATCTTCAGACACAAATCCGTTCAACCGTCCAATAGCGCGTGTTCCTGGAGTCACAACCAAGTAAACATGCTGTAGGCCATCGGAAGCTTGTGGAATCTTATACTGCAGCTATACTCCTGGATAGCAAATGCCACCAACCACTCAAGAAGCACAGTCCAGCAGCCTGAAAGGGGCAGACAAAAATCGCTGGCAACGGTTCAAATTAAAATAGGATCGGCAAGGACAGCTCAAAAGAATGGAACAGCAGGAAGATGAAATTTGGTAAGAGAAAAGTTCAGGGGCTGTTAACCCGCAATGAATTAGAGCCTAATTAGGGCAAGCCACAGAGAGACACGTCTGCTTTTAAAAGTGAAGACGTCTTTCCTTCACCCTTAGCCCTAAACCTTGAAATACTGGGCTGCCCGAGGGCGCCATAATGAATTGCTTTACAATTTATTGCAGGCTTCTATGGAAGAAACATTGTTATGCAACAGTGCAGCTTTGCAACAAAGGATAGGATACTGCCCTAATACATGCTTCAGAACTTAAACCTCGTATGGCTTTTCTATATGTAACACCTTTATCCACCCCCCGGCTAAGGAAAAAGGGCCCACACCAAAATAAACAGTCCCAAGTGTGTATAAAAGATGCTCAGTGGTTTACCTTGCTCTCAGGGTGCTCAATGGCCCGTGCAGGCTCTTGATGATGAGTAATAAAAATAGAGGGCGCCAGGATCCTTTTTATTAACCGATAACTTGATGAACAACAGGACTGGTCTTCCGTATCTTTAGAAACCTGCACTCTCAGTTCCTTACACCATGAGGTGAGTAGCAGCTCATCTTCCCCTGGAAGCCTTTTGCTCTGCATGAGACCAGAACCAGACACCTGCGTCCAGTAATTCTCTGCAGTCACACCCAGGTCTCCTTCTTAGCCCTGTGCTTGGGAACCACTCTCTTCTGTGGCCCTTGTATAGAATGGCTGACTGACGCCAGCCAACTAAAAATCCACGCGCGCGCACGGCGAAGCACGCCCCCGGCACTATAGAACGTGCCTAAGGGGTGGTGTTACTTTACACAGAGCTATCCCCTACAGGGTGACTCTTCTAGCAATTCTAGAAGCAAGGTGTGGCTAGACATCTGTCCTTTTAATTGAAACACAAAGTATGATACATGCGAATATGCAACATCTAGGGCCTGTTACAAGAATTATCCCCTAAACTCCCCGTGGGACCAGGACTGACTAGGAAATCTTTAGCATACACCCAAGGGTGCTATATACTGTATATCTGAGAAAGCAATGGAATTAACTAATATTTGTGGGACAAAAACAATGGCTATTATTGTACATTTTCTGCTTCATAAATCCATCTTCTTTACTGTAAAGTAACAGTTTGATTATGGTAAGAATAGCAAAGCTATGGAACAATATTTTTGTTACGAAGTTAATGATGCCACATTTTTAATAGCACCAACTACGGCCCCCTATTCAGACGTGCTTATAAGTCGTGTTTCCCATGCTGGAGAGGACTAGTGTCCCATTCAGACGTTAGCACTCAGGGAATCATTGTACAATATAGGAATAGGAGTAGCTGGCTGCGAGTTCAAACATGACGGGAACGGAATCCCCGCGGTGAATGGAACTTTGATGTGAAGTCCTTATCCTTAACTTATTCATAGTTACATAGTTACATAGTAGATGAGGTTGAAAAAAGACTTCCGTCCATCAAGTTCAACCTATGCTAAATTTAGACAATAGATACTTTATCTGGCCAACGCCGTGAAGAGAAAGCTCCTCGGTCAGTCGTGATAACACCTGAAGAAGTGCATAAAATATGGTATGACCTCATATGCAACATGGCTTATATATCTACACATACAAACATACAGTAAATATTCACTGAAAATATAATGGGTTGACTAAAGTAATACAAGTTTAGAAATGCTGATCCATTGTGCGATACAATGGCTCCTCGGGACCGGTCATGCGTTCGTTCGCGATGTCACTGGTGACGGGATTAGGAGAGGAGTATCAGCTCGTTCAGGGTGCACTGGGCTCTGGGGAGAGCCCCATATTAACCTTTACAGTGCTCTATTGATGTGCCTGATATGTCACGACCCCTGGCACGTTATTGACCCTTGCAGTGTACCAGGTACGCCGTGCGCAAATGCTCGGTTTTGTTAGGGCCAGATCTCTGGCTCGCCCCACTTCTGTATCCTGGGTCTGACCGCGCCACGGAGCGATCACACGACGTGGAAGTGCGGTGCACTGAAAAAGTTATCCCAGCCGGGCACTTCGTACTTAAACGCTTATATCTCCTGAAGGAAGCATTGGATATCAAAAAGAAAAACGGCGTTAAAGAGGTCAAGGAGAGACCTGGTAAACATGACCGCCTGCCCCAGGCAATCACGGCAGACAGCTGCTTTAACCCTTTCAGTGCTGAAGGGGCTGTGGCACAGACCCACCGGCAGTTGGTGATCATGTGGTCTATCACAGGGGAGCGCAATCTTTTCCCCCTGTGCCCCCCTGCCGGCTGTCCCCCTCTCAGCACCCCCTCCCCCTTGCCTTGGCTCTGACGTTCTGGGCATCATGACATCACGTTGCCGTGGTGACGCGTCTCCAGACGCCATCTGAGCCAAGGTAAGTGAAGTTAACAGAGGCCTTCACCGGTTCCCCGACATTTAATTTGAGTGCATTTGGGAAGAGGCGCAGGGCCTCTGTAAGCCGTGCGACCCCCGCAGAGAATCTCGCGCCCCCCAGTTTGCGCTCCCCTGGTCTATCACATGATTGCGACGCCGGCGCGGAGGATTGGAACGGAAGAGTCCTTCCTCCTCTTCCATTCCTCGCCTGGTCAGACGGTGCTCGCGATCTCACCTACAAAACGAGCAAGAAGCCCATGACGTATCTACTAGGTTATAGGTCCCCTGGAGGGCCAGACCTCATGACGTGGTCGCTACATCATTGGGTACTGAAGGGGTTAATAGAGGAGGAGACCTTCAGGCAGAAAAGGGGTTTAACATCTTTTTACCCCACTTAAAGCAGCAATACTACATCTCTCCCACACCCCTTTTATTTCTTATCTTATTTTTATATGTAAAGCATGTGACGAGGTATGCCACGTGCCACATTCTTGCCTAAGCTGGCAATCGTTCGACTAACAAAATGGCCACCTTCTAACTTTGTGCTGCAGTCTGTGACATGGTGCAGCTGATTTGTAACATTATATTACTATGTTACATTATTGTTACAGCTTTTAGAGTAATAGACAGTCTGCTGTTTGGAACACAGCAACAGATGTTTGTGATACTTTGTTGCAAAAGGACAGAGCTCAAAAAGGTGAGTGGCAGAGCCCGTCTAAAAAGAGGCAGTAGGTAGCAACCAAAGGATGGTAAGAACATTTTTTTTTAAATCATTAAAAATGGCATTAGGAGTTTAAAAATGATTTTTCACGTTTTGCTGGTTTAATATCAGCAATTTATAGCTATGCCTCTATCAGCAAATAAAACAATCACTTTTGAGCTCATTCACATATCTCGGACATTTCTGCAACCCTGCTTTTCCCCATTATCTCTTAGCATACAGTGATTCCACTGCAGCCAGGGATTCTGGGAAATCACATGCAAATGAGCACACACAGTGTGTCACCTTTTTCTATCTCTTTCTATCCAAACTTTTAATTCTTTTTCTCCTGCCTGGCTCCGTGTCAAACTGTAAATCCATTCCTTTGGTCTTACTCTGTCCTCATCGCTCCCCTGGGTATTGGGCAAACATTACAATAATAACACAAATCATTTCGCTTAATACTCTTCCTGACCTTGGAAAGACTAAGCAAATTGTTCCACTGCAGGGGGGCTTCCCAGAAATCATTACAAAACCGGCTCATGTTTCACCATTTTGTTGCGAGACTTCAACAAAACCACCAACACTAACATCATACGATACAATTCGTGAAAGATTTAACTCAATATCTCTTTTTTGCTTTCTGCAGTGAGTCCTACTTTTATAGCATAACATCGTTTAGTTATCCGATCAAGGCAAATGAGGCCGTCAAAATGATATACTGCACAAAAGCCATTCATTTAAATCAGGGGTCTCAAACTCTGTCCTCACGGGTCACCAACAGGCCAGCTTTTATGGATATCCCTGCTTCAGCACAGGTGGCTCAGTCTTCGACAGAGCCACTGATTGAGCCACCTGTGCTGAAGCAGAGATATCCATAAAAGCTGGCCTGTTGGTGGACCTTGAGGACTGAGACTGAGTCACTGAGCCACCTGTGCTGAAGCAGGGATATAAAATCTGGCCTGTTGATTTAAATACATCATTAAATGTGCATCTTACCATTCATATTGTGGCAGAGAGAAGTTTCATCAGAACATCCAGGTGTTTTTTTGCTGTGAACACATTTATTCAGGAGGAGGTGAAGTCTTTTGAAAGGTGTAGGTAGCGCTGTAACCTAAATGCCATCTGCCTAAACGTTACATTCATAACTATATGATTTCTAAAGGGAAATAAAAAAAAAAATGTGTAAGAGTATTCGTCTTTCCGGTGTATTTTCTTTAAAGCGTTATTTTTTTCAGGAGATTGCTACTTTAAAATGCACTTCTGGGGTGGTAAACTCCAGTTCTCAAGGGCCACCAACAGGTCAGGTTTTCAGCATGCCTTCTTCAGCACAGGTGGCTCAAATCAGTGGCTCAGTTGAAGATCTTGCTTCAGCACAGGTGGCTCAGTCAAAAAGTGAGCCACTTGTGCTGAAGCAGGCATATCCTGAAAACCAGACCTGTTGGTGGCCCTTGTGGACTGGAGTTGCCCAACCATGACTTCTATAAACAGATGCTAAAAAGTGACAAGTTTTTTATCCACCTCTCAATCCCTGAAGGGAGAAATCCTGCCCAGTATAATAGCTCAAATGTAGATGATTGAAACACAACTTAACATTTCCATGGTAAGCTTTGGGTGGTTATTACAATCTTTATCGAATATCCTTGGCCGATTAGCCTGTCCATCAGTCCTCAAAGCCCCAGGTGAAGGGTTAGCTTCGCTCTGGTCTGCCAAGTGATTGTACAGCGATCATTAGCCAAATAGATGGCACATACGCACACACAGTAACGGATATCCTTCAATCCAGTTCTCCTGATGACAACTGGTGCATTCTGTGTTCATTTATCCCAAAAGACAAATATATTTACAGGTTTGAAGCAGGGGGTCTCCGGAGCTGAACCCCACTAATTTCAGCTCCGGGGACCTCCTGCATCCAGAGATATTTACCTCCAGTAGGGGGTGCCGGTATCTCTGCAGAGTTTAAAGGTCCAGGTCACGCGGGCCAATGGGAAGCCGCACCGGATGACGTCGCAGCTTCCTAGTTGGTACAGTGAATCATTAGGCCACGTCCATAGAGGGGGGAGCAGTACTGACGCTGAGCCAGCGTGCGCGATCGGGAGGTGGGGGGAGGTCTGCTCCGTTGACGCTGCTTCACGCTGATTGGATGTTTTCAGCCGACAGCGCGCTGAAAAACAGCATGGCTGTCGGCTTAAAAATCCAACTCCTCAGCACGCCTGCGGACGCTCGCGTGAGCCCCCTCTAAAGACATCCTCATTGAGGATGCCGGGGCTCAGCGCGGAGCGTTCGCACGGCTCAGCGCTGCTTGTCCTTCTATGGACGCAGCCTTAGAGATGAATTATAGCTCCATAGTGTTAAATTTATTCTTCTTAACTTTTGACCTCTGTTTTTGATATTGTGACAACAGAATGTATACAATAATGCAAATACATATGATTTGAGAATCTTCCTGGCTGCGCAGCTACTTATTCAAACACATTTCTCCTGCCTGTGCAGTTGCTTATATAAGCTGTTAGCCCCCGCCCATGAGGAAGGCCCTGATTGGCTCTCCTGTCCTCGCTACTATTTACCAAGCACTTCAGCGTTTTTTTTCTGACACACACGGCCGCCGACAATGACACGTGACCACAACAGGGCCCGGGCCCCCTGACTCATTGGGCCCGGGACACCAACCCCGGCTGACCCCCCCTGTCGGCGGCCCTGGCAGTACCCTTGGCACGGAGAGATGGACCCCCTCTCCCCTCCCCTGAGGACCTCAGATCATGGCCAGTATCCCTTTGTGTCTTCAAACGAGACTGCAGATAGACAGGGCCTTGGCCTTGCAAGGTTTTAAAGACCATAACGGCCAACTTGAACCTAACCCGGAAGATCACTGGAAGCTAGTGCAGATTGTGTAAGATGGGAGTGGTATAATTTATTAATTTATTATTATAGCATAATGAAAAGGGAATAATTAAGCTATTTTTTTGGCTTGAGTAAATGGAACTGCCCTTTCAAGCAGCAAAACCTGTCAAATCGTATATTTTTTTAATATATTTATAAATCAGTTCTGTAGTACAGTAGGGCCCCGCTTCTCGGTGATCAGCCAACACGGCGGTAGTGAGAAGGGGGCCACCATGTCAGCGCATGCGCAGAAGGGGGATGGCAGAGTTCGCGCATGCGCAGAAGGGGAAGCGGCCGAGTTTGCGAATGCGCAGAACAGGGGAGCGGACGAGTTTGTGCATGCACAGAAGGGGGACGGCCGAGTCTACGCATGCGCAGAAGGGGTAGGAGAAACGGAAAATCGCTGGTGGACATAGCAAATGCTATGTGGTGATTTTCACTTTCCGGCGGCACCCTGGAACGGAACTCGCTGTATGAGCGGGGCCCTACTGTATTAGATAATACTGCATTTAAAAAAAAATATTATTCAATTCTTAATGCCATTTTATTGAATTTTAAGGCATTCTTTGATTTCTATAGTAGGTTTTAGCCACCTCCCCAGCAGTGCAAGATCTTTGCAACACTTTCCTGTTTGTGGTCATTTGTTGCCAATATTCCCAGCCGTTTGAGCTCTAAACTGTAACAATAGATAATGTTACCTTCGTAATATAAGGATACATGGTAGCTGCTGAGAGTTAAACTGACTGAAGAAGTCATTGTTAGGCCTGGGACATAGTAAACACTTTGGTGCTGCTGCTCGCTGTTGCTTGCTGCCGCTCGCTCTACCTGGAGCTTTTTGCTGTCCTGGCAGAGGAGACAGCAAGCGCGCTTGGGAGGCGGGTATCACTGTGTGTGTGTCACTTGGTAGCTGTCAGTGTGTGTGTGTGTGTGTGTGTGTGTGTGTGTCACTTTGAAGTGGTCTGTGTGTTTGTGTGTCACTGGGGAACCTGTGTGTGTATATTAATATATAATATTTTAAAAATTAAAAAAATAGACATGTGAGAATAAATTATTTATTAACATTGTACAACTTTGATAAATATATTCACACACACACATCACACACACACACATCACACAAACATCACACACACACACATACACACACACATACACACATACACACACACATACACACATACACATACACACCTCTGGTCTGGTGGCTCTGTAGTTACAATGCCGGACCGGCTGCAGCCCCATTGGATGGGAGCGGTCACGTGACCGCTACTACGCTTCCCCGGGCGCCAAATTTCAAACTTGCCTGTCTCGGGGAAGCTTCTCAGCCTCCGCACGCATCAGCACACATGCGGAGGGAGAAACTATAGCCGCGCTGATTACAGATGCAGGGGCTTTGTGCATCTGTTCAGCGCGGCTCAGCCCGCCTCAGCGACGCTGATTTCACTATGTCCTGGGCCTTAGTCACACAATCATTTATTTATTAACAGGAGATTGACAGCTTAGGCTGCGCTTATTGCTGTAAAAATCTAATTGAAGTGACTTCCAGCGATCGCGACCATGCCGTCGCTCCGTCTATAAACACACGCGACGGCTTGGTCGCGATCACTGGAAGTCACTTCAATTTGATTTTTCCAGCGACTGCAGCGTGACGTCAGCGTCACTATAAGCGCAGCCTTAAATAAGAATGCAGAATTATACATCGCCACATACTTTACATACAGTATACAAATGAGATTTTTTTTTTTTTTTTAAATGAAAAAAAAAAGGGGGGGGATGTAGTATTTGCTGCTTTCAAAATCCCAACCACACATCTTTAGTATAATTTATTACATTTGATTGCAACAGTTGTTTGATAACAATGTGCCAATTCAGGCCTGTAGGCTTAGCATTGACAATCCTAAACCAAATATTATGGAATACACAACCCCCACTGCTAACCTCAGGGATAAAAACCTCACAGCGAAGGTACGAGTGCAGCAGCAATCCCAAAGCTGCAGTGGAACCACAAAAGTTATAAAGCAGTTTCTAAAAGTTAAAAAGAAAACTTGGACACAAATGTGAAGGTCCTACAGTGCACTTGAAGCAGCTGTCCAAGCTGCTGTTTATTTAGTTTTTCCTATTGCCTTTAACATGCGCATCAATACAATCTACACAATAAGTAATTAGCTAAGTTGCAGATTGATCCGTTCTCCTGTGATCGATCGGCGAAGATTTGGCTCGGGGGTTCACTAAATGGCTTCAGATGAGTATATTCTGCAGTCAGTGGAACGCATTTGCATATTAATATGACAAAGTTATGTGGGGAAGATCATGTGACCAGGCAGTCACTAGATACAATTGGTGCACTGCTAAAGAGGGGGCAGGGCTCAAAAAGGGGCGTGCCAGAGCCTGTTTCAGAAGAGGAAGGGAAGGGGATGTGACTTTGTAAATGGTTGCTATAGAAACAAAAAATGCGTGTTATATTATAAAGTTCAGAGGGAGGATATTGGGTGCTCTAATAGTAATAATTCATAATATATATAATGTAATAATTCAAGAAATGTCCAAAAAAATAAACAGACAGAAAAGAGACAGCTCTTGCATGGAGTGGGTAATGCGATGATAGTGAGATAAGTGAGATGTCTCATAAAGAAACTAAGAAACCGTCCAGTAGGAAACAGACAAAGATGTATCCCAACCTGCTGCAACCTCATTGGAGGTACATATTCACTGCAATTTTTAATGAAACAGTGATACTCACATTTTTTCTTGAATTTGTTCCTTGAACATATAATTAGAGTCCTTACCCACTCCTTGACACATTTGTAAGGCGTGCCCAGCTGCAACTTGAAGAATCCAGATAGTAAAATAAAAGTATTTATTGAAAAACGTCACCCAAAGGAGGTGTAGGAACTCTCCTACGCGTTTCACACCTTCACAGTGCTTTATCAAGGAGTACTACTTGATAAAGCACTATGAAGGTGTGAAACGCAGAGGAGGCTTCCTACACCTCCTTTGGGTGATGGTTTTTCAATAAATAATTGTATCACTACTTCCACCTGGCTCCCTTGGCAGTGCGCTGCTGTTTTTACTTTTTACTATCTTGTTACATTATAATACCGTAAAAATGTATTTCTGAGTTGTTTAAAAAAAAAGTATTTTATCATAGTACAGATCTGATTTATTAAAAAAACACATGTAGCATATTGTTTGGTCTGCAGCTTTAACAACAAAACCTACTGTAGTAGGTTTAGAAAGCTCTGCACACTCTCATTTCATCTAGAAAGAACTGTAATGTGGGGTACCCTAAAAGCTAGCACAACAGTGAATTTACACTTCTCCAGGACCAATACCGCCACCTAATCAAGCATTAAGGTCCCCCAACAAATAGTTATCAATATTTAATTAAAAAAAAACAAAAAAACAGAATGGAATTAAGTATGTGATTATGGTAAAAACATTTTTTTAAAAGAGGCAGTTTGTAGCAAAGATAAAAATAGGTGCCTGAGTGGGACGGGCGTTTTAACTTCAGTACATTCCTTTTTGGAAAGTGGCTATCATACAGTGGGTATTGTTTTTCTAGTTAAGGCGTCCAAATAACTGAGTCATGGAGTCAGCGACACATCATACCCGGCTACATCCCGTGCCAAGCCATCATGGGATAAGATACGCCATAAAGAGGGGAAAAAAGGCAGGATCTGCAAAGGTGGAGACGTTTTTACAATGACGCACAGATGTGGAGTAGCACAAATCAAACTGCTATGTTGACAAATCCGCTGACAAATGAATCATCCTAGTCAGTGACTCTCACACTGAGCAATATGCAGCTGTGTCCCTGCATCTTTATTTTGCTCCATCTCTCCCAGTCAATTATTATTCAAGTACAACCAGATATAATTATAGGAAGAAAAGAAGCCGGACATACAGCAATTCCATGTGTGAAAGAATATGGGTGCAGGTTAAAGCAGCCATCCCACCGGGTTGATTTGTTTTTTATATATAGATATTTTTTTAATGGGAAGTGTATGTTGTCCTTTGGAGCAGGAATGGAGAGACATCAAGGCTCTCACCTTAATAAAGACTGCATGGTCATCGAAACATTGGTTTCTGTGTCTGAATTAAATCGCGTCTTTTGCCGTGTGCCTTGATGTCTCTCTATTTCCCCTACACCTAGGAGCACCGGCATAGTGCACTTTGAGACCTCTGCTTTCTGTCATCTGGAGCAGAACCACGTTATTTTCAGCTCTGGTTAAGCCCCAGTTTGCATAATGTAATATTTTTTTTTTAAGTATGTTGGGACTGCTTCTTTAAATCTAACTAATTTGGCCTGACCGCCACACAGACACTATTTAAGGCTGGGCACTTCACCTGGTTGTTGTTCTAAAAAAAGTTTTGTGGTTTGGTTTTGCTGGAACTTTATTGTTTGTTTTTTTTAAATAAGTGTGGAGGAAAAAAATGAAAATAAGCAGATAAAAAAAAAATGTTTTGCTAAAGTTTCAAACTTTGCTAAAATGTTCAAATATATTCCTGCTCAGTTTACTTTGCAAAAGTTCAGGGGGGTTTGTTCACGAACTCAAAAATGTTGCATATATATATCTATATATATATATATATATATATCCCCCTGAGGAAGGTCTCATTTTGGAGGACCGAAACGTTGGGTTTCTTGATGTACCACTTTTTCACTAATACACTGAAGTTTTCTACAATTGAGTGCTGTCTCTTGCTTTACCAGACCACGGAACGGTAACGTATGTCTATGGCCTCGGGCATGGTCAGCGCTTAGGCGCTGACCCGTGCTGAGGCGCGCTGCTGCTCGGCAGTGAGCCCCTGCAGCCGCAATGAGAGCGGCTTTAGCAGGGGCTCCCGCACGCCTGCGGAAGCGTAAGTCTTAACAAATCTTTACTTTCTGAGCTCGCCGGAGCGCAGGGCCGGTCACGTGAGCGGTTCGCGAACCAGCTCCGTGATGTCACAGCCCCCCTCCCCCGACACGGCCCCAGACAGCGCGCCGTCTAAGGCCAGGGAAAGTACCCGCTTTCACTCAGCCTCCGCGCGGCTGAAGTCTCTATGGACTCAGTGTTTTGTGTGTGTGTGTGTGTGTGTGTGTGTGTGTATACACACACACACACACACACACACACACACACACACACACACACATATATATATATTTATAAAGCCACAATAAAAACAAACTATTATGAGCAGGAGCTTTTCAGGCTTTAGCTTTAGTTCGAAAATTCGTTCAGTTGAACTCAAACCTCCAAATTAACTTTGACATTTGCAAAGTTCACATTTCAAAACCAAAAACCTGCTCTTTAATATGAACGACAGTGAAAACCATGTTCTTAAAAGAAGCCTGTTGGTGAATTTCTACTCTTGGATTTAAAGGTTCTTGAGGATATTGATCAGCAGACAGTGTAAATCCTGACTTGGACGTACTGTGTCAGAGAAACCGTGTCACTGGGACGCTGAAAACTGGGCAGAAGTGCCTTCCCTCCGCCTCCAATCAACTGCTTAAAAAAGCAATCCCCCCCAGAAGCCTATATCAGTAGTATGTTGCGCACAAGCTTGTCATGCGTTTTTTTTATTTTATAGTTTATATTTTTTTAGTATTAAAAAAGAATCATTCCCACACCAGACCTATTGGCAAAGATCCAAAACACAAAATGAATGAACCTGATACTCGTCAAACAGACTGGAAGAACATTAAGATTGTCTGTCTGCACAACATTTTTAGGATTAAAGAAACAAGCTGGACACAGCTAGCTAGGAGACTGAGAACGCCCCAAATCAAATAATAACTAGAAGACAAAAAGCAAAAAGCAGGCCTAAATACACAGGACGCATAACAAAAAGACTTCTGCAAAACTAGTAGTTTCTTGAGGGGTGCAAGCTACCACAAGTTACCACTCAAGAAAACGAGACTCTTAATTGTCCTATCACACAAGATGAGGAGGCACTTGTCATCAAATTACTTCAAAGGTTCCAGGTTGACTGCTTCTCTGAAAGAATATTATAAAACGTTTCGTAAAATATTAGCCCCTAAATTAACCATCCTTTTCAATAACTTCTTAAAAGATAAAGACATTCCAACCGAAAAGCTAACTGCCTCCATTTCACTGATCCACAAGTCGGGTAAGGAGCGACTTGATTGTAACAACTATCAGCCAATCTTACTGATTTTAACACAGACATAAAAATCTTTTCAAAGATCCTAGCTGTCAGGTTGAACAGCCTCTTTACAAAATGTATACACCCAGAACAAGTTGGCTTTATCTTAAATAGACAAGCCACTGCTAATATTAGAAGAATCGTAAATCTTATACATGCGGCCAAACTATCGGATTCCGAAGCAATGCTTCTTTCCCTGGATCTGGAAAGAGCATTTCATAGGGTAGACTGGACCTACCTGTTCACTACCCTGAGAGCATTTGGATTCAGAGGAGAGTTTGTCAACTGGATCAGACTACTCTATAGACCTTCCGGGACCTTTATTAAAAACGGGGGACAAATATCAGAGCAATTTTCCATAAAAAATGGAATTGAGCAAGGATGCCAACTTAGCCCATTGCTCTTCGCCATAACCCTATGATCCGCAACAACCCAGCTATTACAGGAGTTAGTAGCCCACGAAACAGAATATAAACTTAGTCGATTTGCGGATGACATAATGTTGACTCTGATGAGACCGCTAATCTCCCTCCCTAATTTATATACAATTCTGGAACATTTTGAGACCATATCCGGCTTAAAGGTAAACACCAGAAAATTGGAGGCCGTAAATATAAATTTGTTACCTGAAGCAGTCACACCAACCACTGCTAACCTTAATTTCAAATACCTAGGGGTTAATATTACTAAACTCTTTCTCCTCACTATACTAAGCCAACTACTCATATCTACGAGAGCCATAAGAAAAATCTCAAGACTTGGTCCTGATACTCCATCTCATGGTTTGGAAGGATTTATGCCCTAAAGATGACTGTACTCCCGATAAAAAATGCACACTGCACTCTGGAGGTCAGTACAAATATAGTATTAATATTTATTGCAGGTTCCTGCAATAAATATTAATACTATATTTGTACTGACCCCCGGTGCGCTGAGTGCATTTTTAAATCGTTTTTCTGAGAAAAACCTTCAGGTTTTCTTGCTTAGGAGTTATTGGGGAGTTACTCCATGCGCCAAGCAGCAAGGAAATCTTTCTGCTACCTACATCACACATCGGACAGCACAAGCGCGGAATCTGTTCTCTGTTGTCCCGAAAATTCTGTATTTATTCGGAACCCTCCCAATACCAATTAAAATAAAGAATACAGAAAGCCTCCCAAAAAAAAACTATGTTTAACTTTATTTGGAAGTTCTGATTCGGCCAAGGGCTGGAGGCAGACTGACATTACCCTGTTTCTACACCTATTACTATGCTGTGCAGATTGCACAACTAGTTTCTTGGCACTCTCTTCAATCAATGGGTAGAGATAGAAAACCACTACAAAAACCCACTTAGTACAAAAACTGTCAGGTGTCTCCATTAACGAACCAGGACAGAGCTAAATCAGACCTTACTAACAATAGCTTATTCTCTAAAATTGTGGGATAAAATTGGATTGGAGAGAGGTAGAACAGTGGGATATTCAGGTATGCTACCGACACTTGGTAATCCAGACTTCCTCCGGGTCTTTGTAGAGAGCAATTTTCATGGTTGTTTAAGAACAAACTCAGGGCACAGGATTTAAAGGAGAGCCTCAAGATAAAATCATTTATGAATATTAAGCAAATGCATCAAATACCTGATAAGGAGTTTAGATTAGACACTTCCTCTCAAACCAGTTTTCTACACGACCACCTCAACAAAATACTAAATTCGAGAAAACTTGCAAAACAAATCCATTATAGAGAGGCTGGATCTCTTCCCTCTACCTTGAGGTACTTTGTATCACTAGAGATGTTGAACGACAACATATTAGGAGATGGGAAGAGGACATCGGTGAGTAGCTAGAGCTGCAAGATTGGATAAATATCTTGAATAATATCTCCAAAATATCGATCAATACTCAGATAAGAGAAAACAGCTATAAGCTCCTATATAGATGTTATCTGACTCCCTCTAGAGTACATAAATACAATAAACAACATTCCACACTTTGTTTCTGTAGCTGTGGTTAGGTGGGGACTATGTACCAACTCTGATGGCAATGCTCCATCATCACGAACCTTTGGGATGAAGTGTTCAGGCTCATGAGTGAGATAATAGAAATACTGTTGACACCATCCACTTGGACTGCACTTCCACACAAAAATTAGATAATACCATCTTTTGACAGAGCAAATTAATAAACCACATTATATCGGCAACTAGATGTGTAGTGGAAGGTGCTTGGCAAGGTGCCATATCCAAAATAAAAACAGTAATAGACAAAGTGTGGAATGTTCTATACTTGGAGAAATGGTAACGTTGCTCGTCTCTGAATATGAAGCGGTCCCTCAGGGCTGAGGTATGAGTATAAGATCACAGACCAGAACCAGTGGACAGAGTCCTGTTAGAGTAGTCGATATCCAGGCAGAGGTCAAGGCAGACCGCAAAACGTGCAAGTCCGGGTACAGGCTGGGGTCAAGGCAGGCAGCACAGGAGCGGTGGCCGGGGTAACAGGCAGAGGTCAGAAACGGGGAATCCAAAAGAACAGGGAGGGTTCAGGAACAGGGCAGGCTCAGGAATCAGATCAGAAGTGGGCCAGGAACACAATGAAATGCATACAATGCTCAGGCTGGGGCTGGGAGTCACTGAAAGCTATTTAAGCCCTGAAGCAGGTGCAGCCAATTCAGGAAGAGACTTGCCAGGACCCAAGATGGCCACACAACAGCCATGTAAGGGCAAGATCCAGCAAAACCCTGAACTGGAACCCTTACAGAAACGTACAGATTGGCTCAATGACAGATTTAATAACACCTGGCCCCTCTGGATAGAGGAGCAAGCTAACTTCATGTTATAAATGAAGGGAAAACGGGAAAAAAATGGATCCAGAAAACAATCTACTCTGACCTACCGGCGAGTTAAGGGATTTATAAAGGGGCTTTGTGGGCCTGAAGAATATCCACACACTTGGTTCGATGATACTCTCTTGAGTGCTATAATTTGCTTTGTGTTTATATTTGGAAATAAAATCTCCTAAGAAGAAATAAACAAAACGAACAATAACAGTATGATAAATGTGTGTTGAGTTTATATCCATACATATAAACGATTGTTCTGTAATATGTCTGGTTCCCCACCCACATTATTTTATTTTTTGTATCTCCTATTTTTAAAATCTCAATAAAAATTAAGATGCAAAAAAAAAAAAAGGTATCTTTTGTTTTTTAATCTCTAGCATCTGAGGTCACCATAGTAATATAAAAGAAATATGAAAAAGAAAAAGCGATTAGGGCAGACTACTGCTTTAATCCTGTGCACTCATTAATACTGTCCCGCTCCTCTTCTTACCATCGGAACCAAGGTTAAGCACTGTCCCCCACCCCTTTCACATCAGGAATTTCCCTGGGTTCCTGGTGAGCCAGTCCGACCTGGACAACAAAGACCACAGACCTGAACAGAGGAAATTCTTACCGCCAATTCTTTTTCTTTGAGTCCGATTCATGGCAGGGCACTACTACCTGTGGGCTTTAGCTCCTTCCCTCGTGGCGGGATATCGAACAAACTTTAACTGGTAGGTATAATAGGACCTCTTTCCCGTTTACTCGCCAGTGTTATTCCTAAGCAAAAACTAAAAGTGAGTGGGGAAAAAAACTCCACAACCAACAAATTGCTCCATAAGCTTTTACTTAAGGAGGACCTCTTCTGCTTTCGGAATTCAGAAGTTCTTCCTGGAGTTCCCTCAATGAAGTCTGGACCAAGGAATCACCTTGATGGGCGCAGACATGTGCCCCAAAGCGGCCAAACATTTTATGAGGGAAACCAAACTAGCCCTTCATAAATCTCACCCGAGCGGATGAGATTTATGGACCTTTGATCTGATAAGAACATATTTTCTTGTAGAGAATTTAGGATAAAACCTAGGAACTGATCCTGTTGTTTTGGTACTACACCGCTCTTCTGAAAATGTGTGATCCGTTCATGCAGGTTTTAGTATATAAATCAATTTCTCTAGATGGCTTGCTAAATCGATTTGAAGTTGTCAGTTGTCTAGGTATGGTATGTCTGTAATTCCTTCTGGTTATAAGGAAGATGAAGGGCAGAGCTTGGAACTGAAAATGTTGATTGTGAAGGTTTTGAGGTTTGACGCAGATAGGAGTCTTTAAATCTAGAGTTGCCATGAAATCTCTTGGTTGCAGAACATTGATTTTTATCGTTTCTGCACAATTTTTTCTTTTAACTCCAATGGGGTGGCTTTTTTACTTCATCTATTGGCCTTTCTGAAAAACAAAGCTTTCTTGGAGGGAAACTCTCTAGCTTTATCGCAAAACCGGAGCTCTAGTACCCAGGCGGACATCACTTGTTCCCATTGCTTTGGGAAATATAAAAGCCTTTTTCCTATGGGATGATCGAATATTCTGATGCCAGAATTCTTTATTTCTGGATATTGGAGTTAAAGAACCTCTTCTGCCTCTTGAGAATCTTTTTTTGTCTAGATCTTTGCTGTGATGACAGGCCCCATCTATATTCAGTATACTATCACTTCTGCACACAAACGGTTAATTTGAGTACAAGTAACATTTAAAAATACATGGTTTTGTTTTATTGGGATCAGGCTAGAATGACCCAGCCTGTTTCCTGTGTTTGTCAAAAAGGGGGGTTATGCAAATGCCACCTGGTATAGGATTGTGGGGTGTTTACAATCATAGAGCCACAACTCTTGGTGAGTGGAAATAACCAGAACATCTTTATCTATCTTAAAAGGAATTCCTCAAGTGATCTAGGTAAAACAAGAGGGTGTGGCCAAGAAGACATTCCACATGTCTGTACAGCTTTACTAAATACAAGCTATTTGAGATTCAATAGGATTAACAAGGATGTGAAAGATATATTTCTGTCAGGGGAGCTCTGCTAATTACATTAATTCCAAATATGACAGGTTTATTTTACATGTCATACTGTATATATTTCACATTCAAAGATGAAATTTCCCTCATCTAGATGGGTCTCCACGCGTGTATTTTAATTATACAAATGAAACAGTGAAGGTGGCGTCCTTCTAGGGGTGATAGAAAAGTTATGGGGTATTTTTATACTCAGGCATTTTCTTAATTCAAAAAACTATTTTCTATCCCCAAGTCTTAAAATTGTCATTAGAGATAGATAAAGGGGTGGACGTATTCAGTTTTCAATGCAGGGGTTATTAAGCTAAAAACCATGCATTTGAGATATGAACCTAGAATTCAACAGTGGAGTGTTTTATGCCAAGGCAAGTTAATTCTCTCATTTCTAAATCCATGACCCCTCTCGGAGTGATCTGATATTATGTGGTAAAGTATATATTTTCTGTTTTGATCCTATTTATTTTATGAAACTGTCTGCATATTATGATGTATATTTCTTGTAACATTAATTTCTGTGATTAAGCACTGTGCTACTTTTGTCTATTACTGTAAATCAAAAATTTCATAAATACTGTTTTGGGTTCTAATTTGAACTTTGCACATTTTTGAAGAGAATAACTGCATTATGGGACACATTTTGCTACAATAGGGTTGTGTGTGTTAAAGCAGCAAAACGCGAAAAATCCTATATGTGTTTTTTTCATTTATTTTTTTAAATAAATTAGTTTTGTAGTATTAGATAATACTTTCTGTTTTTTTTTTTTTTTTTTAAACTCCTGCCATTTTTTATGATTCTTTTTAATGTACTGGTAATCATTTGGCTGCTACAGCAACAATTTAGAAAGTAATATCCATTTCTTATTTTGAAACAGGCTCTGACACATACCTTTTTTAGCTCTACCCTTTTGCAACAAAGCATCACAAGCAGACCAGTTGCTGTGTTCCAAACAGCAGACTGTCTATTACTCTGTAAGCTATAACATTAATGTGTTACAATTTGTAATATAATGTTCAGCATAGAGTCAGAAGGCAGCCATTATGTAAGCAGAATTTTTAAAGATTTATAACAGGAGCACCAAAAGATTATATAATTCTACAATGTCACATGCTTTACATATAAAAAGATAAGAAAAAGGGGGAAATGTAGTATTGCTGCTTTAATCATATTTTTGCCTAGTGAACAGGGGCCAAAGACTCTGCAAGTAAAGCTTGAAACTATTTTTGGTGGTGACAGCAATTTATGGTATATTGTGACAAATTGATTGGAGAGAAAAGTCACGTGCTCACAGGTGTTACATTCGTTACATTGTCCATGACCCTCACTCTCTCTTCTACAAAATATTGAACCTGACATGAGGCCCATAGCTGCAAATTCAAAAGGCATGTCGGAACGAGGGTCTACACCTTCTCTATTGAGGTAAGGATTTTTTTCCTACACCCTGACTTTGTCTCTCATTAATTCTTTCCAGCTAATTTCCAAATAGGAAATACCCATCAAATGGTACTGAACACAGGTCTATTCTTCTTAAGTCAGAAGGCTCTTCTAGCCATAACTGTATTTGCTGAAGATCTTGTTTGCAGCTGGATGTTATTAGAAGCATCACATATATAAAAAAACTATAGCCATCTTAAATAATGGAAAATCTTTATGAATCCGATTTCTCAATTCACCCATAATAAGATTATTTTGCAAATCTGTCACTGTAAGAGATGTGTGCAGAGGTACATTTAATGGAGACCGATTATGGTGAAATTAAATCCTGGCTTTATTGAGCCTGTTCCTTTAACAAGGCAAAACATACAAAAAGAAAATAAAGGCCTACTTAACTTTGGAGAATAACTAAACATTTACTCCAGCCCTTTCTGAGTGGCTAGCTAAGCTGGATACCACGCCAAACATATATTCATACAACAGTCCAACAAGAAAGTCTCTTATCTGTTTCTGTTGCTGTAGGGGAAGCCACTCTGCTCTCCTGGGTCAGCACCCTTGTGTGCTATGGAGTATCTCTCTGCTCAGACCTCTATCTCCTCTGTCAGCACCCTTGTGTGCCAAGGAAAGCTCTGTGTCCATGTCCATAGAGGTCTGGTCCCCTTGTGTCTTGCTGTCAGCACACAGTCCTCCTGTGTGCTTCAAGACTCTCTCCTCATGTCAGCACCGTGGTGTGCTAAGGAAAATCTCTGCCCTATTTCTCACATGAGGCTTTTTCTCAGAGTTCTAATTAGTCAGGCAGAGTCTGGTTAATTGCCTGGCAGCAATTAACCAGCTCCCTGCTGGATTTAGAGGCAGTTTTTCTTAAACAGGGTTATCTTTAACAGGGTCCATGTTACAGTTACCCAGGCCCCAAGAGCTCTGGAGAAGCAAGTAGCCGCAACCGCAGACCTCTGGACCATCTTCCAAAGGGATCGTGCTCTTCTTAGAAATCCTTCACACATGAGCATCCACTTTAGGTGCAGATTCCCAAGCCAACACATCCTCCAACGGAAAAGGATAGAATTGATTAAATAATTTAGGACAAAGATCTTTTATGATCAAGGACACTCCATTCCTTTTCAATATTACACTTGACAGCCTAATGAACTGGAAAGAATGTAGACTTCTTGTGCCCAGCAAAAAACATGATCTTGCTTTCTTTAAAACCTCTTTTGAATCTTCTTGTGAGGATTGGTCTTAGGTCCCGCCTCCGTGACGTGCCCTGTGACAACACGGTGACACTGGCCCTCACGCTGACAGGATTGTGCATAGGCGTCATTCTACTGTTGTCAGGCAAAGGACTCAAACTGGCAGCAGGATAATCATCTCATCTACCTCACCTGCGGTGCTTACTCCACCTCCTGACGATTGAGTGGGCGGATGGCAATCAGCATTCACAGCCGTACAATTCAGCCTGGATTGTTTCTGCTATCAAGAGGCAATGACATTCAGCCCTGTGTCTTTCCAATGATTGGCTTAAAGTCCTTTTTATATGCTCACTGATCCCTGCAATGAATCGGCTGAGAATAGTAGTCCTAACCTGCGACGAAGTACTAACGACAAGCACACAGCTTGCCTTGTACTGCTTTGCCTTGTGCAATTCTGCTAACCTTGTCTTGTCTCCTAGTATCCACGGCATCGGCTTGTACCTGGACTCCAACCATCTCTACACCGTGATCTCGGCTATGCACATCGACTATTCTACCTCTTCAACCCTAGACCACGGCTAGTATGAGCATTATCCTACTTCTCCTAGCCTGACCCGGCCACACGACTATGGATATGCACACTGGATGCAGTCTCGCGGCTGCAGGTTGGTGTATTCTAAATCCACACCTCAGCCTCACGGTTCTATCCTGTTTGTGGCGAGCACCCGTTACACTTCTATTTCCATAGCGGACCTCATAGCTTTAATTAGCTCATCTATATCAGAAGGTGAAAAAGTGCCCATCTCATCTTTAAATTCACATCCATCTGGAGATGATTCGAAATGATGTTACAAAAAATCCTGATTCTTCTAAAGATGCTACTGTATTTTAAAATCTTCATATATCAAAGAGGGTTCAATAACCTACGGCTCGAGGTGCACTTTTATCCTCCTTAACTGATTTATACAATTCATATATGTCTTCAAGCTTTATAGAAGATTCCTCTTCTCCAATCTTTTTAGTACAACGCAAAAAAATGTCTTTTTTTTTGTTTAATCTGGCATATGTTTTTTTCCCACACCACACACATTGTCAGGATCGGGCTTAGGCCCCGCGGCGCATCTTGTGATGTCATGAGTGACGCGTGTCAGCCGCAACCTGCGCGCAGGCGCCACGCTGCTAGGAAGAACACCGCAGGAACAGTCTCCACGCTCTGACTCCGTGACCACATGGGCAACCTATGGCGCACGTTAGCTATGCGCAGACGCCGCTCGGACACAAGCAAACAAGGGGTTAATTCTCTCAATTATTTCTCAGCTGCTATGCACTCCGCCCCTGCCAGTGGACAGCCTATGTCTGATTGCTCATTACCCTGCAGCTACGGGCTGTCCTGCATTCGTTACCTTGCACCTGTGTGCTGCCTTTCCATTGGCTGCCTGCCCTTTAAATACTCAGCCAGCCCTCCTACAGACTTGCTGAGCATAAACTCTGTTCTTGTAACTTGTGCTTACCCCTAGCTTCTTGCTGTCCTGCCTTTGCCTTGTCTTGCTCCCTGTATTTTTTGACCTCAGCTTGCTCCCAGACTCCTGCCTTCTCTGACCCCTGGACCATGGCTACGGACACGACTATTCTACATTCGATACCCCTGCACCGCACAACGACTATCCGATCTCTCCACTCCTAGATCACGAGAAGTACCTGGACCAATCTGACTTCTACCCTGACCCAGCTGCACGACTACCACTCTTCACAACCATGGCTGATTGGTTGTAGGTCGTTGGCTACCAACATCCCCACGTCAGCCTCGCGGTACCGGCTTGTTTGTGGTGAGCACTCGTTACACACATATTAAATGCTTAGTTTTGGCTGAAGATTTGAGGTTTAGAAGCAGCCCCATCCATCCTCCCTCTTGCTTAGATTCCCGGGAGCCGTCAGATACTGAAGACATATTACTGCAAGAATAAATCATAATAATGAATAAATGAATAATTCTGCAATACATAGCAATAACCTTCCATAGAAACACACAGCAGTAGAAACCTTTTCACCAGCTTTTAGCTCCATGGAGGCAAGGCTGAGAGAGGAAATATAAAACCCTGGCATCCAACGCAATTCCGGTCCTACGTCCGGTTCTTAGTTCCGCCCAAGAGACATTTTGGGGGTCAAGTCGCAGAGGCATATATACTGCAGAGACAGGGAAACCCTCAAGTGCTCCTCATATCCCAAGTGAGAAGGTGCCCAGTGTCAGTAGTGGCTCAGCGCCTGATGTGAAGGTAAGAAGCCTAAGTTTACCTTCCATCTAAGCCCAAGCTACCCAGAAAAGGAGGCTTAAAAATAAATGAGTCCCACTGTTGGAGCTGGAGAAAATAAAAAACAACCTACACTATCCAGCCTTCGAGTGGACCGAAATCTACATAGACGAGTTAAGGTGAAGGAGGTCCTATTATATCTACCAGTTAAAGTGTGTTTCCTGTGCAACCCAGAGGAGAGGAGCTAAATCCCACAGGAAGTGCACTGCAGCGAGGACATAGAACAAAGTATACTGCCAAAAAAAGGTTTAATGGAAGCATTAAAAAAAGTGCTTTCCCATGTAAATGTAACCCTCCTTGCCCGGCTCCTAGGGAGTTTTCATCTGGCTACTCAGGAGGCATTGGCTTACTCAGGGTGCAGGCTTTGTGTTGCTCGGCAATGAGGTAGCAAAAGGTAGAAATGATGGGCACCAGGAACTTTTGTAGTACAAACAACAATTTTTATTTGCTCTCTTTTACCAGGGCTCTTTTCATCCATACACAGTACATATAGTTACGGATGTCATGAGGCCCATTTGGTTTCCTTGTATTCTTGACTATTGCATCCCCGGGTGCCCTCCCTTAACACGCTGGGGAGGGGTGGACACTTGGCTGGTTTGAGATTAAATTGCCCTGTTCCCGTTCTCCATAACATCTCTTACACTCTGTCACTGGGGCCAGGATCCTGGGCGACTTAATATGATAAGGGGTCTACCCGCACCTTAATTCTAAAGTTTCGTGAATATTGCGCAAAAACTGTTGGACATTTGAAGAATTTAACAAATTACGTGAACACACACCAAAATAAAGTACTCATTTTTAAAACTGCGAATCGATAAAAGGCCTGTTTTTCAAGATGTTGCAAATTTCTTAGAACGGTGGTGACTTCCACGAAGTGAAGTGGGACCGTTTTGCCCATTACAAGCCGCGGGGTTCTATCTCACCAGCACACCTCGTCTACCATAAATGTCACCTCGTCTTCCAATGTAATCCATTACATCATAATAATATGGGCCAGTCCTGGTGAAAGGCCACAACCCCTAAAATAAAATTCAGTGGAACAGTAAGAGAAGGGACCATTAAGCAGTGTTCTTATTAGGTCCGAAAAAATGTTCTTCACATTTTTCTATGAAATCGAGAGAAAAATGATTTACAAACTTTGAGATGTTCTAAAAACGGCTTTGTTACTCATTAAAGATAACTGCAGCGAGGGCCGGCTGGGAGTTTTTCGGGCCTCTGTGCAGGGGCTTTTGAGGGGCATTTTAATTTGTCCGGTGCGGGATCTCCTCTTCCAATGATGCCACGTCATGTGACGTCATGGCAATGTGGCCGGCAAATCAGTTTTATGGTTATAGGGAAGAGCGCAGGGCCTCTGTAACCGCGGGGCTCGGTGCCCTGGGATAGATGGCATTGCCATCAAGCCAGCCCGGACTGCAACTTTGAACGAACTCCAAACTTCATTCCTTGAAGTGATCCAAACAACAAAATAAGCATATACACCTTTGTCACGATAATATCATGAGATATTAAATATTTTAATCAATCTGGTGCTTCAGGGGTTTATGTGGTTACTGTTTGTCTTAAAAATACAATATATTGTGTTTGACAGGTCAAGACCTTTCCTGTGTCTGTGCTGATCTACAAAGAGGGCTTAATTGGTGAGGTATCACTGATGGGCCACTAAAAGTACTGTATGTGTTGAATGGGACCTAGGGACAAGGGCATTTGTTTTGCCAGAGATGGGTTTAATTATGGCTCTTCTGACTCCCAAGTAAACAGGACACTTTTAAAAGGGACTTCCACAGCATCCCTGGAAGGGTTCTACAGAGTGCCAATGTGCGTGACTAACCCTACAGTTCAAAAGATATGAAACATGGAATCCTGGACCTGACATATACTCTGAATAATAACATTTAGATATTTGTAACCATTTCAAGCAGATGAATGCAATAAGGCCAGACACTTCATGACTAGGGTGATAAAGAGCAGATATCCATTTGCCGCTCAAATGTAGGAGCACGCCGGTCAAAATAAGTCTTGATACATTAGTCAAACTCGCCAGAATATATTGATATGTCTCATGTCAGTCTAAGTATTAGAGAAATGAAGATATGAAGTCTTTCATATACTGTATGTAGGCACATTTGAACGCATTTTTAGAGGAGATTTTTTTCTAAGCTGTAAAACTGTCAACCCAGCAGCTGATTTACGACAGGGGTGGGTGTTATGTGTGTTTCAATGCAGAAGGTCTGGGCATAAATGTTGGCATGTTTGAATAGAAAATTGGAATTCAACAGAGGTGTGTTTGGGATCAGAAATGTGAATTTTCATCTTTCTAAGCCAGTGACCTCTCTGGGGAAAAACCTACGACATGTAGTAACGTACTGCATAGGGATTTCTGTTTTCTGTTTTATCATTTTATTTTAAGAAACTGTTGTGCATTTATTGTAATTGTGTGTTCTTGTAATAATTTTTCCTGTAATCAAAGCACTGTATTTTTATACATATTAAACAATTCTTAAGAAGTAATGCTTTGGGCCTCTGAATAAACTGTTGCACTCTGTAGAGAGTAATTTACATTTTCGGACACATTTTGCAACAACAGATTGTTTGTTATAGAAAAACGATGCACTTAACACACAGTGACCAAAGACTCTGTATGTTTTTTCTAATATATTTTACCTGTGGAGGTGGCAGCGGATAGATATGATTGCAATTGATTAAGGGCTTAATATTAACTAATTGAAAGTACCTTGCGGAGGAGAAAGGTCAGTTGGCTAGAGTAGATGTGTATTAGCCCTGGTTGCATAGTTAAGTCACGTGCTCACCAGTGTGCTGTCCGTGACATGGTATATGGGGACAGATTTAGGGGATATAATGTTCATTTGAGGGACCTTTGTGAAGGTGAAAAGTGGGGCAGCTTACAAGCTGTGTATTAACCCTTGTCCCGTATGCAGGTCACGGGCTCACAGGGGTGCCGTACTTGACAACCCTTTATTGTACGACACCAATTATTGTGAGTTTTACAGTTAGACGTTCACATACAAATTTGAAAACTTAAGACACACTTGCTTAAAGAAGCATATGAATAGCACTGTGGATATTCTGAACACACGATTCATAAAGCTTGGCCCCCTGCAGACGCACTTACCAGAACTCCCTCCTACTGTCTCTGTACGTTCTCCTACCTACCAATTAGACTGTAAGCTCCTCGGGGCAGGGACTCCTCTTCCTTAATGTTACTTTTATGTCTAAAGCACTTATTCCCATGATCTGTTATATATTTGATTACCACATGTATTACTACTTTGAAGCACTATGTACATTAATGGCGCTATATAAATAAAGACATACAATACAATAATTCATTTTTAAAACATCAAATACAAACATGAATCGTAGCATTGCTACTTCCAGTTTATCACAAGTCTAATGCATTAACTGGACACCCCATGGTCCCCCGACCTTCGGGGACACCCTAGTTCTCATAATAATTGTTATTTTTTTTTTGTATCAATGCGTGATCATAAAAAACAAAACAAAATGTAACCACGGGGTCACCAACAGAAAGTCGCGTTGCGAGGGTTTTATAGCTTTCCATTGGCCGCTGGAGTAAGCAAGACCGCGCTGCCATATTTTCCACAAAACTAGTTGTATATTGGGGATCAGGGAGATCACACACCAGCTCTGGAAGACCTCCCAGTTCAGGGTGTATGTGCACATATTTATTTTTCAGGGGTGGGGAATGCGGAGGAACGCCGTTCATATACTTATAGACCACTTGGTAAATTGTACAGCATTATTGTGATAATCTTAACAAAACAGGTATTTTTATATGTTTTATAGAACAATGCACTCAATAATTAGAAAAATAATAACAGATCAATTTGAAACAATTTGAAAATGTGTATATTATTATGTGTATATTATTGCGTCTGTTGAAGAATAATTTTTCATACAGCAATCTGGCAGCGCAGTTCGGCAGGGCGCATGTCCGTTGTGCTTGATCTGTTTGATTCCGAGAATTTCCGCAGGAGAACTAAAGTCTTGGTTCCTTCGTGGGCGTCATTCTGCAACCGACTTCCAATCGCAAGCAGCGAAATCGAGACACTGATCCCACTGAAGCCAGGACTCAAATTTGGAGTCTCTTGTGAAATGTGTCCAAAGTTACGTCAATATGTCATTTTTGTTCTTCACATTTTTCAAGTAAAAAGAAGAATGTCTTCGATTTGAAAAGGTTTATTTCTTTAGTCAAAAGAATAAAAAAAAAATCCCCCCCCCTCCATCCTCACATCAATGTTCCCTCACCTTTTTTTTAGAAAAAAAAAAAAACACAGATAATAAACAAGCAGCACGGTTTGCTTCTGTAAGTTGAACCCCACCTGTAACTATTTATTTAGTACTGTAAAAGAATCAATAGTGTTTTTCCACAATGGCTTTGCCGAACAATAGGCTATACAACTATAGATTGAAATGTTGAAGAATACTTGTGCGGAAGAGAACTATACACAATAGGTGAATAACATCAAGCTGACAATGTTTACTTTTCACACCGAATGCATTAAACTCTTGTACGCAAGAGCAGGCCTCTGTTTTAATTTTTTTCAATATCGACGTGTTTCTATTTGCTCTTAGAGCAGACTGATAAAAAGCTCTGGCATTGTGATTAAGGTCAATTCGGACAACCCGACCACTTGCAGCGCACAGCCAACGTTCTTGTGATATTTCTCAACATGTCTGTCCAGATGAATCTTCATTCAAGAGCTGAAGATGGCTCTATTTGAGCAACTGACTTGACCCGTAAGAGGTGGAGGTCGGGTGAGTTTGGTGTCGCCGGATCCCAGGCACACACAGGCCCAGATCCATAAAAGGGTGCAAAGCTTCAGTACGCCGTAATGGTACACAGAGCCCTACGTCATAGATTGCTCAACCTTGATGTCCCCCGGGATGTAATCCTCAGATTGCACTATTTTGATGTCAAAGAAAACATCATAACAGCTACTGTAGGAACCAAGAAGTAATTGAAATGGAAGGCAGTAAGATTCAAATCTATCGGATCTATCCCCAGTAACTTTACAGCGACGTTGGAACCTCAAAGCAGTTACAGAAACCTTACGTGAACACAAGGTGAAATACAAATGGGGGCTTCCTTTACATCTCACTGTGCTTAAAGACAGCCAACAATATACCATAAACGAAATTTCGGAGGCTTACCGACTAATGGAAATGTTGAGTATCCAAACAACAAAGTTTCAACAACCCTCAGATGACCCTACAGAAGAACAAAGCAAGCACCATGGACAAAAGTGGGTCCAAAAGGCAGAATGGCAGGGCCAGAAGCACGCTCAAAGTGAACGCACTTGAGATTTGCTCCGTTTAGTAGTGAACTAATGATGACCATAAGCTAACCAGAGACGGAGAAGGAGAACAGACTGCCATATGTTATGCAGGTTTGCAGTTAGTTTACTCAAACTATAGCAATGTTGATGATTGGTGTTTTGGTTAAATATGAAACTAGGAGGTGCAGATAAATATAAAAACAATTCAACAAAATTGTGCAGGTCAGGTCGTTGTGCCTTCCAGCATCAGTGAGGAAGATGCTCGAGGGTTATGGAGGTGACCATATGGCCTTGTGGTGTTGGCCTGGACCACACTCGAGATGGAAGTAGGGAGAACTGCGGTAAGCTCCTCCCCTTCTCCTTGGCCTGGGGTATTGTAAACCAATTCAGATTATATAAATCTGCACCCTAGATAAATAAGGTAAAAGACAATGGTGGCTAAATGAATCTTTGCTGTGTATAGCAGACCTGGTACCAGAAATTGGGGAAGAACAATATTTTTCTTTGATACAAACTATACAGAGGACCTCCCAATTACAACGATATGGGAGACGCATAAAGCCTTTATCAGAGGCACCTTCATTAAGATAGCCTAGCAAAGAAAAAAAGCCAATTTGAAATGGGATTTAGAACTGAAGGACAAACTGGCTAAACTAAAGGCTGCAAATAAACACAATAGCACCTCAGATTTAATGTCCACAATTATCCAGACCCGAGGAGAACTAAATTTATGCCTTTCAGTTAAAACGGAACAGGCTTTGTGGTGGACCTCTCAGAAATATTATGAAAGAGGCAATAAGGCTGGCTAGGAGTCTTAAAAATACAGCCGCTGTGCAAAATAGACAATATGCCTAGCGGATGGAACACTGACCCAGGACCCGGTCCAGACAGTGAAACAATTTCACAGCTTCTACCAAAAGCTACAGTATATGATGAAAAAATATTGGCCCCTTGGGGAATGATATAAACAAGATAAATAATTATTTAGAGGCCTGTCACCTACCTAAGCTCAAACCAAACCATACCATAGGACAACACTAAACGAACCAATCTCTACAGAGGAGGTGGTCTCAGCCATTCAGGAGCTAAAGAATTAAAAAATCTCCAGGGCCAGATGCTTTTTTTGGAGCCTAATATAAGACATTTACAAATATCCTTACCCCATATCTAGTAACTATGTTTAACAAGTTTTTAACAGGTGAAACAGTCCCACAAACGATGGCTACAGCTAACATTGTACTAATACTCAAAAAAGACAAAGATCCTACGAACTGCGCCAGTTATTGCCCAATTTCACTTATAAATACTGACGTTAAGCTATATGGCAAAATTCTGGTCAATCGTCTAATAAACAGGGGTGCGCAAACTGGGGGGGGGTGCGCACAGCAGTTATAGAGGTCCCGCGCTCTCCCCCCAGGCATTTAAATTAAATGCCGGGGGACCGCACGAGGCCTCTATAACACACTTACCTTCCCTTCCAGATATGCGTCGTTAAAGAGAGAATGTCAAAGACAGAAATATGATTCCTTGTAGAAGTAAAGTTTTGGAACAGTACGATATTTTTCCCAATACCCTCCCCACCCCCTCCAAAATATTATTTGATTTGTGTTTTTTTATTTTATTTTAACCCCCCCCCCCTCTTTTTCCCCTGTAAATTGCTGTGCTTGTGTCCCCACTGAGTTCCCTCCCTCCCCAGTTGGTTGACCTATGAGAAAAGACTATGATTCCGAGTATATGTTACCTGAAGTTCTCTGTTTGATTAAACTACTGTTGATGTAATGTACTGACTAAAAGCTTCTCCTACCCTCTTCCCTTTTGTATCCCAAATACCTTAATAAAAAAAATGTGTTAAACAGAAGTTCAGGTAGCTTTTTTATTTTAAGTGTTGCTTGCCCCGGGAATCAATGCCTTCTCTGTTCCCGCAGACCGCGCAGCCCCCTGGACTGCAACTTCATGGTCACGCTACAAGGTCTGCGAGGGTCGTCTCCGTCGGGAACTCAATGATCCCAAAATAATACAAAGAAGGCATTGATTACCCGCACTATCATCACTTATACAAAACATTTTTTACATACTTTTCAATTCTTTCCATTAGATACGTTATCATATACTGCACAAAAAGAAAAAGGAGCATTTTTCCCACGGGTAGGTTAAACTGTCCATTTAAGAGATATGGCTCCACCTTCAATACTGAAATAGTTTTCAACTTTTTTGCTACATTGTGCAAGTTGCCTTACAAATCCCTCCCTAACAAAATCTCCTGTTTCCCTTCAACAAAGAGAGCTATGTTCATTCATATGACCTGACACAGACAGCACAATTAAAATCAATAGTGGAGGATTCTGAACTATCACTGCAACAGCAACGAAGGGGGGGGGGGGGGGGAGGGGAGAAAAATACTTCCCAGTTTTGGTTTCCAAAACATTTCTAACCTCAGATGACAGACGAGAAGTGATTGTTCGCCAGAAGCTCCATTATCTCCCACTGCACAGCTACACACACACACACGCAAAGAATAAAGTAAAAATATCTCAGGTCCACGCAGAACCTGGATTTGTGCTCAGCGACGCATGAAAGAGAATTCCAACAAAAGGAATAAGTCGCATTGCCAGACTCTGGCAGCTACTGACCTCGGTACGAAGCCTGATGGTTCTGAAGCCCTCACTTCACGCACTCAGAGGAATGTAAATATGAGACCTTACAATGCAAAGCTAAACATATTACTGGGTCCCAGAAGCCTCCGCTGATACTACTGAGTTGGGGTTATCCATTTAAGTGTGAGAGTCCCGATTGAGGTGCTGCCACAATGAAACTCCTAATAAGTCAATGTGCGATGGTGGTGCAAACTGCATGATAGCAGCTTAATGAACCCCCACCCAGTGAGTTGAAGACACCACCAGGCTCTCGAGTAGTTTACCCCTTTGGGCTTGCAGTGCATTACACACTGTACTGTGCTCAACTAATTTCAAATAGGCAAGTATTAAAAATGACGTGGCGTGTTACATGGTAAAGCGCTTTCACATTATAGTGATTCCAGCATGTGTTTGCTACACTCCCCATGACCAACACATTTATATTTTCATTCTTTTATGCCTTACATGGATACGGAAAAAAAATACCAAGAAAAGTCTTGAAGCAGGGATGGGCAAAGAGGGAGCTGAGGGAGTTGGAGGCCTATTTAGTAGAGGAGGTGGAGCCTGTGTAGGAAGAGCCCCCCTCACCACTGTTAGTGGCCCTGTGTATTTGTGACCCTCACACCCTGACAAAGACACACACAAAGACACACACTCCTCCCTCCCCCTACCACAGGTCAGATATACTGTAAGCACTACATCATCACCCCTAAAGCACCCAATTCCCTCTACTTTCCCCCACGGCCAGCTTGCTGGAGTAAGCAGCGCTGACTGAACTTGCAGTCACCGGCGCAACTGGCAAAAGTGTGACCAATTATACTTTCCAAGCAAGCGCAAAACATGAGGGGTGCAATTGCTTTAATATATGCATTACATGTTGGCTGGCATAGTGACCTGAAATGCAAAGCATTTCAAGCCCCAGCGTGAGCACCGGTTTTGTGCGAAATGTGTAGGGAATTCTGGATATTCGAGACACCACTTTCTGCTCTCCGCTCATGCTACCTGTCCATTGGAGTTTCCTCTTCTCCATTTTTTGGGCGTCTGTTTGCAGTCAACACAGGTCACATCATAAACCTCTGGATACGGAACTCCATCCATCTGCGGACCATGTTTGGAGCCCGCCGTATTTACTCATACAGATGAAACTGTCGGTTCTGGCCCATATTTTGAGGAAGCCTGTGAGTTTGATGGGGAAAATCCTCAGCCTAGTCCATAGACGCTGTAATGGTCCATCAGATTAACAGTGGGGGGTCCATCCATTTGAATGGGCAAAATGGGCAGAATCCCATACAATCAAAGGGACCCCCGCTATGTTAATCCGATGGGCAATTATAGCTATGGACCATGTTTAGGATTTTCTGCGAGATGCTCGTGAATTTTCCGGAGACACTGGTCCAGAACCAACAGTTTCATCTGTATGTAAGTGAGCATTGAATTGTCTGTACTTTTAAATACAAATATTTTTATACTGCCCTTAGTGCGCTTTTGTTTTCGATTTGTGACATTAAAGAGCAAAAAATGTTAATATGAATATAATTTTGGGTTGGAATGCCACTTTAAATGGAAGATTTGTGCAATAGCGGCTTGTGACAAGGCAACAATGGAGAAAAAGCACAAACGTGTCAGAATAAACACATGGCCAAAGATAAAGTAAGGGAAAGCAGGAGTGCCAAGCTAAACACAATGTATCTTGTTTATTCCATACTCTTGTTAGCTCTGCCCTCTCCTGGATGACTTCTTACATGTCTTTATCTCACATGGCAGTTTGTCTCGATCCTATACACAGCATTCTGAGGAGAGAATCTCAACGTCATCTTCTAAACCAGAGGCTCTTTGCCAAATTTGGTATTGATGCAGTCTCTTTTGTACTGAGCTGGTCAAGTTACTATGCAAATGTTTAATTTTTTTCATAATTCAATATTTATTTATTAATTAAATATTTTACCAGGAAGTAATACATTGGGAATTACCTCTCGTTTTCAGGTATGTCCCGTGCACAGAGTTAGGTTTACAGATACATGGTTACAAATACATAGTTACATGAAGGGAGCAGGATTATACATTATATACAAGACATTGCATGCACAGTAAGAGATAGTATATGTTATTGGCGTATGTAACAGATGCAGACCAGATTAAAATGCGAGACAGCTTTAGTTTTCCAAGAACTTAGATTGGTGGCGGCTGTGAGAGTCTCTGGTAGTGTTCCAGTTTTGGGTTGCAAGGTAAGAGGAGGAGCGGCCGGATACTTTGTTGAACCTTGGGACCATGAACAGTCTTTTGGAGCCAGATCTCAGATGGTAAGTGCTGCATAGCATTTTAGCTCAAGACTGAACACAAGGAACATGCAGTCCATTAGTCATCTTAAAGAGGCAACTTAAGCAGCAAATTAAACAAAAAAAGATATATTTTATTACAGTTTGCAGCTCAAACTCCTGAGAATATTGGCAAAAAATTATCACAAACAGAAAAGTGTTTCAAAGATCTTCAGCGTCTCCTCCCACTGAAGAATCGTGGTTATCATGCGAAACGTGCGTCGACAAGTAGGGTGTCACGGCAGTGACGTCATTGGAGTGGCGACATCGTGCCTTCACAATACGGCTGGTATTATGGTGTTATTTCCTCTGAGATTACATTTGGTCCTCTGTGACCATTTATCTTCCGTTGAAGGGGTTTAGTATGCTGAATGTTTTATATTTTGTCTCGGCTCTACTTGATACATACTGTACCCTATTACTCCTAAGCGATTTCGCTACTAAGTACCTATATGACATACGATCTATGTGGACATGTGTGTACCTATACACACTGTCAGTTTAACTGTTACATTCCTTGTTTCATTACCGCACACTATATTGTGCCTATTTGTCTCTATGTTCCTCATTATATGGACCGTTATGATTTCAGTACTGCAATAGCAGGGAACCCACGATCCAACACCATCATATTTAGAGACCTGTATATGTATTGATTACATACAGTATAGATCGATTTTACCTTTGATACCATTACCTGAGTACACACAGGCTACATTATCCTAGGGAGAACCTACTGAGACCTATATCTATTGATCCTTAATAGTGATCACAGCATACATACACCTTGCATATCCTTGATGTCGGAGTAGCTATTCTGGGTATATGTGTTTAGACACACAATTGTAAGCTTTTATGACAGGTCTAACATATTGTACTAGCCCAGTTTCCTATCTACTTTCGCACTCCACTACAGGGATTTTATTTTAGTTATTCACTGTATATAGTTAATATCACAATGTCTCTCTATTTTGGGATGTTTATGACAGGTCTAACATATTGTAATCGCCCAGGTTCCTATTTACTTTCACAATCCACTAAGGGGATTTTATTTTATTATATTTATTCACTGTGTACATAGTTAATATCACAATGTCACTCTATTTTTGGATGTAATAAAATGTTATTGTTTTATTGTAATTACTGATCCTGATGTCTATCGGACAGCCTTTGTAGACAAACTACCTGCTGGACCACTGTTCTATATATCTGTGCAATTGCATTGAGTGCAACTATTTGGAGGATCTTTTTGATCCTATTTGGATCAGAACTGTATATAAATCTGGGGATATCCCCTTAGCCTGTGCCCTCGTAGTCATCGCCGAGAGTTTCCCTACTGATCTGTGCCAAACTCTGTGCGGTTTGAATGCTTTTAGTGGTACTTCTCTTTCGTTCATTTAATGCATGGGTGAAACGGAGCGGTCAGCCTCTGCCTCCATGCCTACTGCTGCCGTGCATGCGCCTGCTTTCATTTTAATTTTGATTTAATCCGACGTCACCGGAAGACTCTGTAAAATGCTTTTTTTTCTCATATGCTGCATATTTTTTAGCATTACATTTCCAAGGATAGGTAATGTGCGTACATCAGGGAAATAGTAAAACAGCATTTCATGGGACAAGTTACCCATACACCACACCAACATGAAGATCTGGACAATCACGGATCATCAGTCATCAGGCTCCACAGGTAAGGACAATCACAGGTCACCACAGTGATGAAGCAGGTCCACAGGTGGGGTGCGGTGAGGGCAGCAATCAAGTCCCAAATATCAAAGTCCCCCAGAGGCAAGTCTCAGTCCATCTCTACCACGGCAAACTGACTCCACGTTTAGCTCTGGGACTTCCGTCGGCGCTCGAGTGACGTCACTAAGGGGCGTCACGCCGAAATTGACGGATCCGCAAGGGGGAGCAGGGTGGAATGATAGGAGCTAAATCCAACATGCTTCAAGGCTCTAAATGCCTCTTCATCAGGGAATGATCTAGAGCCTTGAAACATGTTGGAATTAGCTTTATATTCAAGATACTGAGTTTACATCTAGTCCCCCATGCTCCTATCATTCCACCCTGCTCCCCCTTGCGGATCCGTCAATTTTGGCGCAACGCCCTTAGTGACGTCACTCGAGCGCCGATGGAAGCCCCAGAGCTAAACGTGGAGTCAGTTTGCCGTGGTAGAGATTGGTTGAGACTTGCCTCTGGGGGACTTTGATATTTGGGACTTGATTGCTACCCTCACCGCACCCCACCTGTGGACCTGCTTCATCACTGTGGTGACCTGTGATTGTCCTTACCTGGGGAGCCTGATGACTGATGATCCGTGATTGTCCAGACCTTCATGTTGGTGTGGTGTATGGGTAACTTGTCCTATGAAATGCTGTTTTACTACTTCCCTGATGTACGCACATTACCTATCCTTGGACATTTAATACATTTTTATCCTTGATTTACTTCTCTATGGGCGTTGTGCGCTGTTTTCTTTTTGTTTCTCTGTTTTAGCTCCTGGTGGTGTTGAGCCACCCCTCATTCAGCGGCAGGCGCTCTTTCACCAGTTCACGTATAATTTAGTATATTTAGTGCACTTTCACACCACTGTTTATGGTTGCACACGGATTACTCCTCTTGTATCACTTAAATGGTGGGGAGCTGATGACCGAGTACTCACCACCTGTTATCCACTATCTCCGGAGTAGATCTCTTCAGCTCCTGCATCTCCTCTAGGTTCTCTTGAGCCGTGTCTGTTCAGACCAGAGAGCAGGACCTCAAGGGAGAGGCTGAACCTCTTGCTCCAGTAGACCCGCCGGCAGGAGCACAGGCAAGGCAGGCGCGCTGCCTTGCCTGCTTCCACCACTCCAGAGGCCTCACCAGCAGATGCGGGACCAAGATGGCCACTTCTATCTCCCTTGCAGCTCCCCCATACAGGCCCACAGTGGCCATCTTGCTCCGCAGCTGGATCGGCACCTGGATCAGAGCCCAGAGCTTCCACGTCACCTCTGCTCACAGGTGTTAACCGGGGACTGAGGGGGGGGGGGGGGGGGGGGCGAAGCGGGATCTTCCACACCAGCAACGAACTCGATCTCCCAGGGGTAAGTGAATTTTCCTATCCGGTGCCGCTCTAGCTGTTCCCCAGGGAGAAAATAACTGCCGCCTCTTTCTCCCAGCTCTCCGCTTCAGCCGCAGGCAAGAGTTTGTAGGTTAGCCAGGGAGGGAAGCCCACAGGATGATCTTTGCTGTACAGGCTTCTTTTATTTATTATGTCTTATTTGTTACTCCAAGTCAGCCTATATCAGCCTTGCGGGATCGGCGGCCATTTTAAACCACACGTGGGGAAGTCCGTGGAGGCCTCCTTCCCCCTAAGCTCATAGATGCTCCCCTACCTCCTTCCCCTCTAGTCGTGTATTTTCATTTTAAGGGCATACACTCTCTTTTTGCCTGCGGAGCTCATCCTTCGTGCGTCCATACAGCTCAATGCCTTGGCCACGCCCCCTATTATTAAAAACTTAATGCCATTTTAATGAGTTTTAAAGCACCCTTTGATTTCTTTCTATAGCAGCTTTAGCCACCTCCCCAGCAGTACAAGATCTATGCAACACTTTCCCATTTATGATAATTTGTTGCCAATATTCCCAGCAGTTTGAGCTGTAAACTGTAGCAATAGATAATGTTACCTTAGTAATATAAGGATACATTGTAGCTGCTGAGTTACACTGACTGAAACAGCCATTATGTTAGTGACACAATAAGGATTTTTGGAGATTTATAACAGGAGCACCAAACGATTGCCAGCTTAGGTAAGAATGTAGAATTATACATTGTCACATTATGTTCTTATATAAATAAGAGAGCAGAAAGGGGATGGGGAAATGTAGTATTGCTGCTTTAACAAGTGAGTATTGGCAGGAAAAAAGATTGCGTTACAGTACATACCATTCTAATATTTATTTTTAAGTGATGTAATTTGTTTTATACGATAAATAATTTTTTCATGTGCCAAAGTAGAAACCGGGACACATTAAAAAAATATTTAAAAAAAAAACAAATTACATAACTTTAAAATAAATATTATGACGTATTTGTCAAATAGCGTCCCCATTTATGCAGTATTGTTGATTTATTTCAGTTTTCTAACAAAACAGCAAATAAAAATACCACTTGTAAGCACATTCACATGTCTCAGACAGGTCTGCAACCTGCTTTTCCAACCCATTATCTCTCAGTATACACTGCAGCCAGGGATTCTGGGAAATGACATGCAAATGAGAACTGTGTGTCACATTTCACTTCTTATCCATTTTAACATGGACCTCTATGAGGTTATACCTGCTGCATTACACAGCTTTTCAGCACAGCCTGGGTTTGATAAGTGCATAGCCAGTAACCCTACTCACAGACAGCTGTTCTACCTTTTGGGCCTCATCAGTGTGAGGCTGGTTATAGTGGCTATGCTATGTGAAGCTGGGATAGGTTTCAACCACACATTAAAAAAGTTATGGTGGGTGAAACAAAAGGGACAATAAACGAAATCTGGGGTGTAACAAAATGACGATGTGATTTATATTAATAAATCATTACACTCTAACCAATATATTTTAAATGTTTACTCTTTGATATGATCGACCGTGTAAAAACATGCAGTCTAATTTTACAGGATTAAAGGAGCTCTCCAGCTGACAGTATGATATCTATCTATCTATTTATCTATCTATATATATATCTAAAAAAACAAACAAAAAACAGGCGCACTCATAGCGTAGTAAAGTTTACCAAAATGTATGTGGAGTTGAATGTATAAAAAGACACACTCACAAACATAACGGAAATACAAGCAGTTATGAGTAATACTCAATCACCAGCCAGAATGCAGGAACCAGGTTACTCCGGTGAGATCGTTCGGTATGGAGAGAATTCAGCAGCTTCCACAGTGTACTCCGTGTACCGGAGGAGGTAAGGAGCGTCGCCCACTCCAAGCCCCTCGTCACTGCAATATATACATACACACACACACACACACACACACACACACACACACACACACACACACACACACACACAGAGACAGAGACACACACAGAGAGACAGAGACACACACAGACACACACACACACACACGTTTGAAGCAGTGGGTCTCTGGCGCTGATCTGCTTTGATATTAGCTCCGGGAACCCCCTGCACCCCGAGATACCTCCATAGGTGATGCCAGTATCTCTTTGCACATCACCTCAGCCAATAGGAAGACACGGGGCATGACATTGCAGCTTCCCATTGGCCCACAGGACTTTTAAACTGCCATATTGTGAACCGAGCTGGACTTCTACGGAGGTATCTCGGGAAGTAGGGGGCCCCGAAGCTGAAATCAACGCGGTTCTGCTCTGGAGACCCCCTGCTTCAAACCTATTGAAAATATAAAGAGATAAAGGTGTCGCCTGGAGTATCTTTAAGAGATTTAAGTGAGTTCAAACAGAGAGAAAGCAAAAAACGGAACATTTGAACGATTTTGAGAAAAATATCGGGAGATGGGGACGTTTAATGAAAACACTGGGGCTGTCCTGGCTAAACCAGGGCATATAAAGGTACTGTACATGTGTATGGGGAGAGGATACTCCTTTGTGTTCTGTACAGTAGTTATTTATATGCATGGAACAGGGAATATAAAAAGGTTTCAGGTGCTAAATACTGTAGCGCCGACGAGAATTCTAAAACTTGCCTTTGAAAATCTGGGCCTATCACCAACAAGGCCCAGGTACATGCTGGGTACATGCTGGGTACATGCTGGGTACATGCTGGGGTACATGCTGGGGTACATGCTGGGTACATGCTGGGTACATGCTGGGTACATGCTGGGTACATGCTGGGTACATGCTGGGTACATGCTGGGTACATGCTGGGTACATGCTGCAACATTTCAGTTTCATTTCTGCAGAAAGGCTAATGGCCCATTGGATTAACACAGCAGGGGTCCCTGGCAGAGTCCCATTCGGTCTGTCTGCAGAAATGTCACTGAAATGTTGCAGCATGTACCCAGCATGTACCCAGCATGTACCCAGCATGTACCCAGCATGTACCTGGGTCTTGTTGGCGATTGCCTCAGATTTTCCAAGGCAAGTTTTAGAATACTCGTCGGCGCACCTGTTGCAATAGAGACAGCAGGGTTTGAGAGGAGACTGCCTTTAGCAGATCACAAGGGTTGAAGTGTGACATGGGGATTAGATCTGAAATGTAAAAAGGGAAAGGGGAATGTAGAATGTTTAAGGGAAGAGGACCATGTTATACTTATTACAGAGTTTAATGGGAAGCCAGCAAAGGGATTTCAGGAGAGATCTTAAAGAAAAGGAGATGAGCTTCGAAGACTGTAAAGTAGAGACCTGTAAGGGCTGTTGTATACAGAAGGCGGCCGCGCGTTCCTGTGCGAACGCCCGTGCACGTGCCGCATGCTTTTCCTGTATATAGTGCCGGGAGCTGCAGGTAATATATATGTGTGTATGTGTGAGTATGTGTGTGTGCATGGGTTGTGTGAGTGAAAGGAAATGCTAGATAAGATTTTTTAAAGAAAAAAAAAACTTTCATAAATATTTTTATTTTTTACTTCTGCAATCATTGACACACACACACACACACACACACACACACACACACACACACACACACACACACTGTACATACGAGCGCAGGCAGCGGCGCGAAAAGATGAATTTCCTCATCTTCGCCGCTGTCTGTCGGCTCCCCTCTCCCTGCCGTGCGCGCGCGCGGCCCTTGTATAGAAAGGTTGACTGACGTCAGCCAACGAAAAATCCGCGCTCGCGCACGGCGCAGCACGTGCCCGGCACTATAGAACGTCCCTAAGGCAGGAAGGCAAGCAGGGGGAAGGTTGCAATAGTAAAGACAGGAGAGGATAAGGGTACTTAGAATTTTAAATGTCCAGTGAAAGAGGAAAGGAAGGGAAAAATAATCACCCAAACAATCTATTAAACATGGTGTTCACCCCACGGATTTCCTTGATTTTTCTTCTGATAAAGTATTCTCTGCATCTTGATAGAAAAATGCCTTGGTGTTTGTCATCATGTCAATAGTAGGACTTTTTAAATATTTTATATGCTAAAAGTGCGTCAATCATTTCCTACTTAATTTCATATTTGCAGTTAAAAATTGAAATACATATTTCAGTTTAACTAGTCCCCTGCTAAGCAAAGGTTTGCAGGTCCTTCTGTCAAGAAATGGGTTAAGGGCTGTACCCCAGCGCGTCTTTCTAAGCATTTAGGCCAACAATCTGTGCCTAACGCTTGGATGGATTATTTCTCCAGAGAACTAGGTCACTCCTAATCATCCCCAGGCCAGGACAGCCTTATAACCTAGGACGTGTAAGCATGATCATGCAAAGATCAACCAAACTTACTGGATGTGGAAACATTTGCAGACACAAACTCTAACTGCACTTACTCTTCACAAAGGCCATCACCTGGCCCTGGTGCCAATGTCTATGAAAGGTGAAAGTGTTAACACAATCCAGTAACCCTTCATCCTCCACCGCACATCCCTGAGGAGGAACTTCTCTCCCATTCCTAACCCCGGTGTGGCATTACCTGGAGAGGCTGGAAATCATGGGGCATTCACATGACGGCTCATTGGAGGGCACGTTACACGCGCCAACAACCAATACACAGGGGGTCATTATATAAATCTAAAACTTCACTCGCCAACAAGAAACTAAATCGAATATTCACGAGGTCACCGGGGACTCAGAAACAAAACCCTTTTGGGTTTATCCAGTAGCCCAATGTGCCACAGACATGTTGGCCCTGGGGTCGTATAGTGGTATCCTTCCTATAGTGATCATATAGTCCAATATCCCCCCTATCCCGGACCTCCTCCGTTGTTCCATTTATTAACTATTCAAGGACGTCTTTAGGGCCATGGGGTATGGATTATGTCCCATTTCAGCAACTACAATGGGGATGAACAAAAAGGTCTGTCACCGTGCATACACAATTACACATCCGCACTAATCACACTCCTCTATTAGAACGCACACATATGCACTACAACACAGATTCCGGCCTCACACTTGGTATGCAGCTGACCAGCTTTGACCCTTCAAGTGCCCCGTGAAGAAGCTACCACATCACGAGGTCTGGCGCTCCAGGGGCCCCGTGATGTAGTATCTACGTCATATGCTATTTGCTGGTGTTCTACGGGAGATCGTCTTCTGCAGTCTGGAGGGGCTGTGGCACTACGGTGTTCGGGGCTGATCAGGCACTCAAGGGGTTATTTTCATTGTGTGATGATTTCTAATAAGAACTGAAAAAGAAAGTTGAAGAATGTAAGGACTTTTGTACACTTAACAGAGGCTCCATTTACTGTGTCTCCCCCCCCCCCCCACTGCCCAACACAAACTTTTATAGAGTCTGCAAATGAAAGGTCCTGTGACCACCGAGGACCAAACTAAAACTGGCAAAGGTGATACGTTTAATGGGTTAATCTGGCTGATGGATGAATTAAGACAAGATTGTTATAAATTAGTAGAAATGTCATTTGTCTTAATTAGCTGAGGGTGGCTTAATGCACCGCCCTAATAATAATAATAATAATAATACATAATAATGTCAGAATGACTGAGCCACTGATTTAAGCCACCTGTGCTGAAGCAGGGATATCCTTAATACCTCGCCTGTTGTCCTTGAGGACTGGAGTTGGCCACCCCAGCCTTAGATACATTGCGGAGAAGCAGACATTTTTCTTAAGACTAGTTTAAATGTTAATTTTTCGGTAACTGCCATTGGCGTGGATGGCCGTAAAAGCGCGATTGTGCGTGGCGTCCTGCATCCTGCGGCTTTATGATTATTGGCCATCAAGTCTCTGTCTGACATAGCTTACAATCAAAACATGCAACTTGCCTATGGTCACAAGGAGTTGCCACTGGGATTCCTTAATATTTTCATGGCCATTTCCATTTGAACAAGATCCACTTTAAGCTTATGCCTGCCGTATACACACTGCATTTGTAGCACAGTTGTGTGCTCATTTGCATGTCATTACCCAGATTCCCTGGTGGCACTAGCAGCACGGTATGCTAAGAGATGAGGGCGAAAGGGTGGCAGACCTGTCTGAGACATGTGGATGTGCTCACGAGTGGCATCTGTACTAGCTGTAATACCTAAATACCTTCACATTTTGTTTGACCGTCTTAAAAAGTCCCAAATTTCTTTACAAATGTGATGGATCTTTCTGAAAGTGACCGCTGCATTGCAGCCGCAGAGGGGTTAAACAATTCTTATTTTTACATTTTGGTTCCAAAATAAAAATTGATAATACGGGAACTATTGTTAGAACCAGTCACTGTATCACTAGCTGACAGCACGGGTGGAAAAGCAGACCTAATGCAAAACACCCACCTATGTGGTTTTGTGTCATTTCCAAAGCTGTTCAATTTCCAGGCTGCATTTATATATTTATATATATATAACATATATTAATATATAATAATATTAATATATAATTATAATTATTTATTTTATTTATTTATTTTATTTATATTATAATTACAGTATTATAATTATATAATATTATATAATATATTATATAATATATATATTATATATATATATTCATATATATATAAAACACTGAATGAGTTTATATATTTCAATAAGGATTTATATACATGTAAAACAATATTTTATTTACCCTGCCAAATTGTCCCCCAAGCCCCACCCTCTCTTGAAATGCTAGTTGCTAGTTACTAGTTGCTAGTTGCCCATGGGAAGAGTGAGCGGTTACATCTTATTGATTTCAACCTCAATTGGCTTGGCCATAAAAACAACACAATCCAGACACAATTGACGTCACTAAACTTAATACAACTAATTACCCAACCCACAGGGACAACCCTAAAATCTAGCAACCATTCCCCGCTAGATTGGATTCTATCCTCCTTTCCCAATAGAATCCAATCCTCTGGTGTCCTACTTGACATTTTCAGTCGCCATGCAATAGTGTGGGTATAAGGAAAAGTCAAACCACCCAAGTCAAGCCCTAAAGTTCTCCTTGCCAGAACATTTAGAAACTTTAACTCGCAACAATTTCTGTCTGATAATAATAATAGCATGTTTTTGTTTAGCGGCTAGTTATACGTAGCGCTTTACAGAGACATTTTGCAGGCACAGGTCCCTGCCCCGTGGAGTTTACAATCTATGTTTTTTTGTGCCTGAGGCACAGGGAGATAAAGTGACTTGCCCAAGGTCACAAGGAGCCGACACCGGGAATTGAACCAGGCTCCCCTGCTTCAAACTCTCAGTGCCAGTCAGTGTCTTTTACTCACTATCGAGTGTGTACAGAATCAACCTGATACCTAGCCACAATATACACACACAAGGCAAACGAAACTAGCAAAAGTCCAATATTACTCTGACAATCTTTACCAAAATACATCAAATCCAACTTCTGGAAGGTCATCAACAATATATTCCAGCCTTCTAGCCAACACCAACCATCATAAAGGATACCACCCTGGCAAATCCCACTGACATTGCAAACGCATTCAATGAATACTTTGTGGAGTGTGTTATTTCCTTACTAATCAAAGCACAACCATAACTACAAACATGACTCTCAATCTGTGAGCACCCCTATTGTCCCCCCCCCCTCACAACAGTAATCCCAATGATCAATTTGTCCCAGTATCTAAAGAGGAGATTACACAGACACTTCTAACATTAAAACTATCCAATGTGAACCTTACCTACTGCAATCAAAGTTCCTATGACCTATTGCCCAGGTCATTGCCATACAGCTTGCCTCCCTAATCAACTATTTTGCCTACAGGCCATATCCCACAGACCTTGAAAACCGCCAGAGTTGTCCTAGTCTACAAAAGTGGGGACAAAAATAGTATCTCCAGCAACAGGTCAATCACGCGTCTCCTAATACTATCTGAAGTCATGGAAAAATGTGTCCACTCCCTATTAAGTGATTACTATAATAAGACAAATTTCCTTAGACAACTCCAATCTGGCTTTCGCTCAAACCACTCCACAGTAACGACCCTATTTAACATTTGCAATGAGATTCAGTGAAGAATGGAACTGTGGCAACTAACTGGTGCAATATTCCTAGATTTTGCAAAGGCTTTTGATATTCTTGATCACATTATCCAGTTAAACAAGCTGCATGCTCTGGAATAGGGAAGCATGCTTTAAATTGGTTTCACTCATACCTATCAGGTAGAGCCTAATTTGTGTCTATCTCAGGCTCTAACTCCAACCCCTTGGATATCACCTGCGGTGTCCTGCAAGGCTCTGTTCTGGGGCCCCTACTCTTCTCAGTCTTCATCAATGATCTAGCTACAGCGTGTAAGGGAGCTTCAATGTACATGTATGCGGATTACATAATCTTATATGCAAACAGCCCTAGCCTCACTGACCTTGGACACGTACTTCAATCTAATTTTCAAGACTTCAATACTGGATTTCCCAAAACAAACTGTTTAAAAAACAGACACAACTGTGTTGATGGTATTTGGGACCAAGGCTAAATTTCTAAAGCTTCCAACGACGAAGCTACAGTTTAGAACCAACTCTAATACCATCCTAGCCCCTGTTACTAGTTTCAAATATCTGGGCATATGGTTTGACTCCCATTTAACATTTGGGTTGCATATTGATACTCTAACATCCAAACCTATGCCAAACTAGGTGTACTTTATAGGAACAAATCCTCCCTAAACCCGCTGGTCAGAAAGCGCATTGCCCAGCAGATGCCAAAAGCCTTTATATACTATAGGGACATAGTATATAGTACAGCAACCCAAACGCACCTTAGCAACCTACTGTAGACACCCTCTACAACTCAATATGTCACTTTGTCCTACAATGTAACTACAACTCACATCACTGTAAAATGCTCCAAGAACTAGATTGGCTATCACTTGAGTCTACACGTGAAGTACTTTTTCTTACCATGTCTTAAAATACTTTCTGGGTAAGTTACCCACCTATCTTATCAAGTTCCTCACCACTACCACACGCAGCACTTATCATCCGAGATCTGACTCCAAAACACTGTTCATGGTCCCACAGTTCAACAAGGATTCAGGCCGTTACTCCTTCTCTAACCGTCCACCTGCAACTGAAACCTACAGTACCCGACTCTCAAAGCCGCCACCAGTTAAAGTAATTTCAAGACTTCAGCTATCTCATTTTAATCTGGTCTGTAACTGTTACACACGCCAATAATCATATCTCAAACTGTCCATGAAATGTCTGTTCAGTTAATGTAACCATGTACTATCATAACTCTGTGCCCAGGATATACAAGAAAACGAGAGGAAACGCTCAATGAATTACTTCCTGGTAAAGCATTTTTTATAAATAAATACATTATAAAATGGCCACTATTCAATATGATGTGATGACACTACCCATTGCTGGAGAAGAGATCAGTTCAATTTAAATCAATACGACAGCATCACCGGATACTGATAGAGGGGAACGTAGTTTAGGATTTCGCTCCTGGAACTCTGGCAGTTCTATAACAACTTGAACATTACTTGCATGATAATAAGCATGACACTGCCGGCGTGTCACAGAGTTATCTCTCTATTAAAGCTGCAGTTCAGTCTTTTTTTATTTTAATTTTATTTATTTTTTTACTTCAATAGTTTCATGTGGGAAATCTCTAATTACCTAAAGAACTGCATAGCTGCCGGTCAATTCGTTCTCCGTCTATTGATCGGCAAAGTTTGGCGACATCTTTAAATATGGGGAATGTAAATCGTTGCTATAGGAACAAGCATGCTTGTTAAAATAGAATACAAGAAAATTGGTCTTTCAAAGTTGTTTTTTTTAAAACAGAAAATGCTAAAAGGATTTTTTCTTACTACAGAACTGATTTAAAAAAAAAACACACATGCAGGATATTGACTGAACTGCAGCTTTAAGGACTATTGAATGCTCAGAATGAAAAGTGTTTTATATTGTATATTCTTTTGTGCTTTTATCATTTAAAGATGTAATCCACCCTAACTTCCATCCTGTTTTTATTATAGGTCTATCACCTGAGGTTGGGGGGGAGGGGGGTGGTCCTTCAGAGTTAAACCGCAGTATTTTCAGAGATATTATAGGTGAAGTCACCAGTATTACTTCCTAGTGTTTTAAAGAGGATTTAAATGGCCATCTAATAAAAAGCCACAACAAATGACGGCCTGAGAATTGGCAGCCATTTTGTTTCCCCTGAGGAAGATTTAAACCCAGTAACTTAACATCACATGGTTCCCAAGATACTTACCGGTTGAGAGGGACCGATGGGATACTAAACCTGTAAAAAATGGGGGCTAAAACCCCCGAAAACTAGTAGTAGGAACAGCTCCATTAAGTTACCAGACGTATATACTTTAAAGCTGTTAAACACATCTTAAAGTATACCAAACATTAAAATGACAGACGGTGGTGCATGGCTCAGTGTTTTTAATTACTGGATTTTCAATATACGTTGCTAATTGATACTGCAAATGACATGCTCACTCATTCTTGAAGGGTACTAAGATGATATTTGAAGTTCTTAATTTTATTTTAAAAAGCCAGTACCCCGAGTAGTATGTAAGAAGAGCATTATGCTAACTTCATATACTGTGTATGGCGCATAGTTCACGGTGTGAAATGGTTTGACGCACGTTGAATAACAGTTTGATACAATTTAAATTAAAACAGAATTATGGGTCATTTAAAAAAAATTTAAACTAGTGTTTGTGAACACTAGTGTAATATTATTTATAATAGCCATACTGTGAAAATAAGAAATGTTTTGAACCTATATAAGGAAACATTCGTACTGTGCCGAATACCTTTTTTTGGGTTGACACCTTCATTCTGCGCTTTAACTTGGCAGAAAATTGACGCAGAATTCAACAATGTTTTGGAGCACAGATACAACGTTTCCGTAAATACCAACTGTGCGTCACGCGCCTCCTATGTGATTGTGCCAATATACCGGACCAAAATATGTTTTACGCTTAAAAACAGCAATCCTGCCGTCCTTTTTTAATTTTTTATTTTTCGGAGGTACAGGATTGGAGCAGGAGATCTCCGGAGCTGAACTGTTACTTTCAGCTCCAGGGACTCCCTGCTTCCTGATTACTTACCTCCGTAGGGGGTGTCAGTATCTCTGCAGGTTTAAATGTCCCAGTCACATGGACCGATAGGAAGCCTTGATGCGGTATCCTAATGACCCGCCATTTCGATAGCCCAACCAAGCCCCGTCGGGCTGCTGCCTGCACAGAGATACCGGCACCCCCTTGCGAGGTAAGTATCTCAGGAAGTTGGGGGTCCCTGGAGCTGCAGTAACGCAGTCCAGCGCCAGAGATCAGCTGCTTCAATCCTATAGCAATTGAAAAAAAAAATGGCGCACAATAGGGAGAAAAAGGATTAATACATAGACACACACAAGCACCACATAATGGGATTTCTGTATGTCATTATTGCAACACAATTTCCAACGCTTTGTACATAGGGCCCATCATCTTGTTAGAAAGAAGCAATGTCATAGTCGTTGATGGCGATCCATTAAACTGTGATGGTGCCGATTGGGATACAACCACAAAGAAACCTTCAATGGGAGATTCTGTGCAATAATGCCCTAATCAGCACTATTGCAGTTTAATGAAGAACCCCCCATTGCGTCTGTATTTGGCCGGAGATGAGAAGCACGAAACTGACACACACAGATTAGAAATAATTCAGCACTTAAAACGTTCATACATTCAATCCACTTGAGGATGGAAAATGAGGCCAAAGGGCGAGGAGATGAAAAGGCAGAAAAATACTAAATCTGCATTTCATTCCATTTATTTGTAAGGCCAACAGCAAGGTCACCCAACTGAACACATTTCCCAAAAACTCAACAGTAAGAATAGCAGATGGATTTTTGTACACGGCCCTTGCTTGGCGTGTTTCAGGACATGCTCAGTTTTGCACTTGGAATACACCCGCATAAATTCATTTCCTTACCCCCCGAGGTCATGTTTGCACATTTAAACCTTTGAGTGTCGGGGGAAGACGCTGCACCTGTATGCCACTGCCCCTCCAACACATCGCAACCATCTGGACGCCGCACTGGGGAGCGGTCAAGTGACCGTAGTGTCACAGATGACTGAAACGGAAGGAGCCCACCTCTTCTTCCGTTCTTCTGCCTGCTAGATGGCGTTCGGTGCTCCAGGAGGAACGCAAAGCGCTGTCTCCCCTAGTGAAAGGAGCGGACACAGCCCATGATATGACATGGTGGCTTAAAACAGAACGTTCCAAGAAGAACCAGTGTTTCAGGATGTGAGGATTCTGGAGACACTTCCCCCCTATGCTCTCCTAAAACACTGCAACATCATATCATCTCTTAGCTGCCAGAAGGGCCTTTGCTGCACTGAACCACAATGCAGAAGTCAGACTTGGTGTCCGTAGCATTTTTTTGCTGTATACTCTAGCAATGAGGGTCACTCATTTGTGATGCCCCTTTGATCGTGGCCACTCACAGCAAAGAAGTCTGAACATGGTCACATCATGAAGCTCCGGATTAGCTGCTGCCCAGCAGGAAACTCCAGGATATTTGGACATATACCAGTACCACAACTTAGTGTTAAGCCCTGTGCTGCAAATAGGGCCAAATATGAGCTTATATTTCATCCTTGTTCTCAGCAGCTGCAGAATTCCCCATCCTTGCTGGATATAAAGCTTATCCTGATAGAAAGCAGTATTGTTGGTCAATCAGTCCATTTCACCTTAACCCTTTCACTGGCAGAGGGCATTTTTCAGAGGACTAGAACTTGTGTGTGTTGCCATGCTGTGTTGTGTGAGCTTGTGCCAGCTTGTGCCGTGTTGTGTGAGCTCGTGCCGTGTTGTGTGAGGTCATGCCGTGTTGTGTGAGGTCATGCCGTGTTGTGTGAGGTCATACCGTGTTGTGTGAGGTCACGCTGCGTTGTTGCGTTGTGTGAGGTCATGCTGCATTGTTGAAGGTCATGCCGTGTTGTGAGGTCATGCTGCGTTGTTGCGTTGTGTGAGGTCATGCTGCATTGTTGGTCATGCCGTGTTGTGAGGTCACGCTGCGTTGTTGCGTTGTGTGAGGTCATGCTGCATTGTTGAAGGTCATGCCGTGTTGTGAGGTCATGCTGCGTTGTTGCGTTGTATGAGGTCATGCTGCGTTCTGGAGGTCATGCTGTGTTGTGTGAGGTCATGCCGTGTTGTGTGAGCTCATGCTGCGTTGTATGAGGTCATGCTGCGTTGTGAGGTCATGCTGCATTGTGAGGTCATGCCGCGTTGCGTGAGGTCATTCTGCATTGACTGGAACCTTGTACATACCAAACTTCTTTCCTCCCCCCTCTGCTCCCTAAGGGGCTTATTCTATATCAGCAAAGCGGTCGGATCGGGCCATTTCCGTTCTAAATTCCCCCTGGACTTCAATAGTAATTTCAACTTGACAGTGCCCTGATTGGCAGTTTAATGAACATCCCCCGAAAAAAGACTCAATCGTCATTCTCCCCATACAGAGTCCCTGTTTAAAAGAACAATAAATAAAGAATTGTATAAGTTAGTTGATAACACCAAGTCCTTTAAAGAGGTAGATCACTCGGCTCACAAAACACTTGTACTGACACAACAATTATGTTGGCGGAAACATTAATGATTTTTAAGCGAGTGCCAGAGAAGACTACAGAACATTTTCTACACGGGGCAAATAATTAATCCTATACCTCAATTTGTTTTTGTTTTTTTAAGGATGACCTCACTGTTACAAACCAGTGGCTTACTGTACATTTTCTATTGTAAGGCACAAAGCTTAAATGAATTATGCCTTCATATATACAGGGACGCAGGTATAAATCATACTGCGTTTCCAGCATCTCTCCCACCCCGGGGTGCTTTCCCAGCCACCCTTGTTTTTTTTTTCCAGTGCAGGTATGATCTAGAATTATAATACAAGAGACACTAGCAAATGCCCTACAGCAGGGGTCCTCAACTCCAGTCCTCAAAACTCTCCCCAACAGGATTGGTTTTCAGGATATCCCTGCTTCAGCACAAGTGGTGCCGGCTTCGATTGAGCCACTGATTAATCCACCTGTGCTGAAAAAGGGATATCCTGAAAACCCGACCTGTTAGCTCTTCACAGACTGGAGTTACTCCAAAGGATGTGATACGGTTCTGAAGAACATTCACCCACTTCAGAGACAGCAACATGATTACTAGATAACCTCCTCATTAATAAGATATTCTCTGCGCCTTTAATGAAGCATGAAGGCCTTTACAATTAATTTCTCCTCCCCTAGAGAGGAGTCCGAAGTGGTCTTCTGCGTATGTATCTGTAACCCCTTCACTGCCCTGGCAGCAAAAGGTATCTGCTCCTTAGGCTAAAGTCTCAGCATTCAGGTTTCAGTATTTATTGTGCTAGCGTTTGCTCGCAGCCGGACTCCTTTAACGGAGAGGAGAGGTGCTGTCGGAAGTAGGATGAAACCGTTCCGCGGGGTGAGGATTGGACCTCGGTCCCGCCCCTGCGACCCGTCGGGTGACGCCCCTTGCGCGAGCGCCGCAGTACTCCTGCCGGCACCGGACCTAGGCCCCGCGCCGCGTTCCGTGACGCAACGGAGACCGTCGCTGTTCCCACTTCACGTCGGCGCCGCAATACCAGGGGCACTCGAGGGGTTAATGCTAACTCCCTTCATCACTGCACAGCTGGGATACACTCCCCCGCTGCCCATCAGTACACAGTCTATGTGTGATGACTCACTACCTGCAGCTTTCCCATTGGCTCTCTGTGCTTTATATGCTCAGCCAGCCCCTGGGCCAAATTGGCTGAGCATTAACTTGTGTTTATGTACGAAGTGCTGGCCTCAAAGCATCCTGCTGCCCTGCTGTTGCCTCTGTGCATTCTGCCTTGATCTCTTGTACCTTTTGACCTCAGCTTGTACCCAGACCTCTACCTTCTCTGACCCCTGGACCTCGGCTATGCACAGTGACCATTCTGACCTCTTACTCCTGGACCCCGGCTACGCACAACGACCATCCGACTTCCCCTATCCTAGACCACGGCGAGTATCACGACTATTCTGACCTCTCCTACCCTGACGCAGGTACACTACGCAATCCGGACGCGGTTGCGTGGTTGGTGTACTCTAACATCCCCACCTCAGCCCGGCGGTCCTGTCCTGTTTGTGGTGAGCACTCGTTACACACAGGCTGTAACCACCTGGTACTTTCTCTGCACAAGCCCCGTAGTCACTGCACGGAGGAGAGAGACCGGAAAAAGGCTGGATGTTGGTGATTAGGCAGTGTCTGGTGTGTGTAAGGAAATCTAGTCTGAACGCCAGGGAATGTTTCCTTCCCAGCACAATACTGAATGTGTCAAAGTGGCAGCTCACGCTAAGAGGGGTATTGCTTTTATCCCATAGACACAGAACATGCAGATATATATATATATATATATATATATATATAGGAACCTCTGCACGGAGATCACATGGAAGCTTTCTTTCGGGCTAGAAACGAGTATAAACCTTCATCAAAGGTGTGTCAAATTGTATGGATTTTCATTTTATAATTCATTTTATTAGAAAAAATGGCAACTCGCGCTCAAAAACACTTCAGTCAGAAATACTTCAAATAGTATATTTTAGTGATGCTCATAAAAGTGAAATACAGGCATACCCCGTATTACCGTACGCAATGGGACCGGAGCATGTATGTAAAGCGAAAATGTACTTAAAGTACCTTTTCCCCACTTATTGATGCATGTACTGTACTGCAATCATCATATACGTGCATAACTGATGTAAATAACGCATTTGTAACAGGCTCTATAGTCTCCCCGCTTGCACACAGCTTCGGTACAGGTATTGCTGTTCAGGATGTGCTGACAGGCGCATGCGTGAGCTGCCGTTTGCCTATTGGGCGATATGTACTTACTCGCGAGTGTACTTAAAGTGAGTGTACTTAATGCGGGGTATGCCTGTACTGTGCAATTAAAGCATGTGGGAATGGGCCGGAAGAAAGGGTTAATTCCCCTGAAACATTAACGTTGCCCCCCCCGGACCCATTTTGGAATGTTTTTGTGTTGTTTTTTCTTCAGATTTTTTTCTCCTTTTTTCCCCCTTATCTTTTCCCCTGCTCCTTTGTCTTTTAGGCCTCGGGCATGATCAGCGCTTATGCGCTGACCCGTGCTGTAGCGCGCTTACGCTTACCAGTGAGCCCCTGCAGCCGCAATGAGAGCGGCTATAGCAGGGGCTCGCGCACGCTTACGCAAGCTTGCGGAAGCGTAGGTCTAAGGAAAAATTTAGTTTCAAGTGCTCACGGGAGCGCAGGGCCGGTCACGTGAGCGGTTCGCCCAATGAGGGCGAACCAGCTCCGTGACGTCACTCGCCCGCCCCCCGACACGCCCCTGAACGGCGCGCTAACCAAGGCCAGGGAAAGCACCCGCTTTCCCTCAGCCTCAGCGCGCCTCTGCACGGCTGCTGCAACCCTGGACGCAGCTTTATGTTCACACCATGCTTGTTTGCTTTGTCGCTATATAAAAATGTTGCTTTTGTTGCTTTGTCGCTATATAAAAATGTTGCTTTTGTTGCTTTGTCGCTATATAAAAATGTTGCTTTTGTTGCTTTGTAGGCTATAATTGCACAGTATTTCACTTTTATACTAATTTCTATGAGCATCAGTAATTTATACTATTTCTGACTAAAGTGTTTTTGGGTTGCTATTTTTCTAATATATTACTAATATATAATATATGACCCTTTTGCAGTTATAATTATAATATAATACCTTTTGGAGTTGTTGGGAACACCTCGTTTCCTTGCACCTTATCTATATTAGCTCTATTGGGCGTAACTATCAATTTAGGTGTTGCTGTTTGTCTTATTTGTTATACAATAAATTATAAGTGTGATGCTATGAGTAATAAGCATACTGTGATAAGAATACCTTTGGTTAACTTCTATAATAAAACCTTTGGAATGCGTCAACGTCCGTTTTGGTTGATACAGAGAAAGTTAGCTCTGCGTTAAGAGTATTAATGGACTATTAAGGGTTTATGCCAAGTTAAACTTGTCTCACAATTTTGATGCAGTTTGCCATTTTTTGGGGAGGGGGGAAGGGGGATGGGGAGTGGTGCACAGAAGCATTATTTTTAGCGGAAAGGGACCTCCATTCAACCGCCCAGGACAGTCAGCCGCCGGCCGTTTCGCCCCATAAGGTAAATGACCAGCATTAACATAATGAATAACGGTGTAACGTCAGGGGTTTTAGGATAAGGGGGTTACGGTATACATTACCTTGGGTGAGAAACGGACGGCAGCTACCTGTCCCAGCAGTTAAAGAACTAAAGCAGCGGAGGAGTGACTGGCGGTGAAAAAGGTCCTAGACGCATTTTTAGTAAATACGATTAGAAATCTGTACGCATGGCGCTGTCTGTCTCTGCACGGCAAAAAGAAAAATGTTGACGCTTATGGCGGATTGGGGGATTTTAGTTTAGTACATAGGCGTTACCCCGCAGCGTAATTTAATGCTGTGTTGCCATGGCGATGCATTGCCAAAGGCAAGGTAATGGAAGTTGCAGAGGTTTCACGCGATCCCCCGGCATTTCATTTAAATGCTTTGGGGAACAGCGCAGGGCCTCCGTAGGCAGCGCGACCCCCTTGGAAAATCTTGCGGCCCCCAGTTTGAGAACCCCTTGTCTATGACAGTGTTGCAAGTAGGACACAGAGCACACTAGGTGGGCCAAAGAGCCTTCATCTGCTGCTAATTTCTGTGTTAAATGCTAATTATGGTCCAGTGATACACAAGGGCAGAGCAATTTGCCTAAGGATTCGTTCTTGATTGAAATTTCGTTACGTTAAGAAGGTGACATCTTTGAGGTGCGCTGATGTTTTTAGGAATTGAGGGATGAAAATAAGGTGAAGTAGGTAGAGGGTGAGAAAATAGGTAGTTTGGGCTCACTCATCATCATCATCACTCCTTAATCTTAAACCCTCTGCAACCAGGGAGCACTACTGTATGGTAGAAAGAGATGAAGAAGCGCTCAAATGCTAGGTAGAAGCACTATGGTAGAAACAGGGTTTCAGATAACCTCCCTTTGGAAATACACAATACACACACACAAGCTGACAAACACAATTTACTGTATTCCATTAGAAAAATGTTCCTCCACCCAAGCCCTATTCTGCTTTGTCGTAACATTATGATAAAAGTCTCATTATGGAGAGAGGTCGGTACAATATGATTGCAAAGAAAATAGAGATCTTATATATACAACAAACCGTTTCCCTGATTCACTATACTACACGTATCAGAGGGGGAAAAAAATGCCATGGCATTCAACTGGGTATTTTCTTTTGATATAACTCATGCAGGTGCACCAGTTTTTCACCAACAAAACCCAAATACGCCTTCTATGGTCTCTGAAATGAATGAGATCGCCAAGTAACAAAGTTCTAGCAGCTGTCTTTGGTCCGGTTGATGCTGTGGGTTGGAATACACCTTTTATAAGAGACCTGCGCTGTTTTGAAAGCTATGCACACAATTTAATCTCTGAAAAACGCTCAGGTTGGTCCACTTAAAAGCGCTCACAATCTGTCATGAAGATAATATGCGAGTCTACTGTACCTCAAAAACTTGTTAGGAAGACCATGAGAGTTTATACAGGCAGTCAACGCTGCACTTAAAAAAATAAAACTTTTGTTTTTGTTTTAATACATGCAGCCTTTGATTACCTTTATTGATAATGGATTAGTTCTCTCATAATAAATCAGCAAAAGTTCACCTTCCCTTTAGGTTCACTAAATGGCCGCCTTTCCAGTTTTCATCAATCCTTCAGTCAGTGTAACTCAGCAGCTACAATGTATCCTTAAATTACTAAGGTAACATTATCTATTGTTACAGTTTGCAGCTCAGACAGCTGGGAATACTGGCAACAAAATATCACAAATAGGAAAGTGTTGCAAAGACCTTGCACTGCTGGGGAGGTGGCTATAGCCTGCTATAGCACTCAAACTATGCTCAGTATATTAAACCTCATTAAAAATGGCATTAAGAGTTGAATTTAAAAAAAAAATGTAGAAAGTATTATCTAATACTACAGAACTGATGATTATTATTAACAAAAAATCACGTAGGACATTGCTCAAATTGCTCCTTTAAAGCCCTATTCAGAATATTTAGCTCTGACTTTATTTGTGGGAAAATCCTCAACGCAAGAATAAGACTAAACCAAATAAAAGGAACTACACCATAAAAAAAAAAGAAAGGTATTTATGGAAACTGGCATTTTTTATTTCGGATGTGTCATTCAAATAGGAGCATTATCCCCAACTGAAAATAATACAGGATTTAGCACTGGCACCCTTACAAGCCACAAGATACACAGCACATAATGCTGTGACTGGCATGATAAATGCATCTCATTTTAAAATTACCTAAGGTCAGTTCACAGGCAAAATAGTGCGTTTAGCAGCGAGCTGACACCATGTTTAATAAGACTGTGCAGCAATCCCTTTCCTGATAATACATTAAAACCCTCATTGAATATTCATAGAATTTCTGACAAGTCAGACTGACATATAATCCCGGCTTCAAAAGACAACTCGATTCTGGTTAAGTAGAGAGAATGTCGCACTAACTGGTCCAGCTGTGTGTACTTCGCATGGCGAACATCTTTTAAAGGGTCTATAAAAGTATACAAATGCAACGACACCTCGCAATGTACATGATGATTACAATTTATTCAAAGCATTCAGCTATATAGCACTTCCCTTCCCATCAAAGCTCAATTGGAAAGCTCAGTTATTTATGTATAACATGTTTTACCAGGAGAGAGTTACCTCTCGTTTTCAAGTCTGTCCTGGGCACTTTGTAGGTTTTTTTTTTTATATGGGTATTTACCCGATGTAGGACAGTTGTGAGGGGTGTGCTCAGGGCCGGATATAAAGTGCCATGCATCGCACTGTGATTACACATTCCTGCCTGCAGCTTTCAGTTCATTGTACTTATTTATATTGGACTTAGAGCACAGAGATGATGACGGAAATTGCCTCGCCCCAAACAGCAGGAACACATCCAGTGCTGTGACATGCTTACATGTTGGATCTTTCCTCATAAATTGTAGAGGAGAAAGGAAACAAAAAAAAAAAAAAAGGACTTTCAGGAATGTTAAAATCTTCTTTATATCCCTAGAATAACGGTTGTAAATAACGGTCTTTTAAACCGCCGTCATTTTGCTTTTAACTTACTGTAGGTGTTACCCGCCCTACTTACTTTTGTTATATTTTCCGTCAATTAATACACATGAACAGTTTGTTTGTTTTTTGTTTTTATGAACCACATCTGAACTAGTTTGTGACCCTGCAGTTATTGAAAATGACTTAGTCAAGAAAACCCAACAGGACAAGATTTAGAGCAAGGGATGGCCAACTCCAGTCCTCAAGGCTCACCAACAGGACAGGTTTCAAGGACATCCCTGCTTCAGCACAGGTGTCTCAATCAGAGGCCCCTCCGGCATGTCGTATTTATGTGATCACTCCTCAGGGGCGAATCATGTGATTGTCACAGATTAGGCGAACGAAACAGGTGCCGCCTCTACCGCCTCGATACCGTTCTGAAACCGATCAACCGCAGCAAATGAGCAAAAAAAAGCCGATGGTGTAGCTCGGGGGGTGGCCAACTCCAGTCCTCAATGGCCACCAACAGGCCAGGTATTGGGGATATCCCTGCTTCAGCACAGGTGGCTTAATCAGTGGCTGAGTCATTCTGTAAGTAAGGTAATGAATATTGATAAAAGATGAAAAATGGTTTGCGCCCTATATATATATATATATATATATATTTTTTTTTTTTGTTGAGGTTACGATACATTTTGACCTTGCATTTCTGCTCACGAGGGCAGAACTTGGTGAAGTCCCTGTTTTAAAAGGAACTTTTACAGTTAAAACAGTGACATTCTCCATGTGCTCATTGGCATATCCATGGCCATAATACAAATATTACAAACCAGATGAAAGGAGCAATTGAAGCGCTTTTTCTTTTTAACCCAGGATAGAAGCAGGGGGTCTCCGGGGCAGAACCCCATTAATTTCACACCCGGATCCCCTGCTTCCAGAGATACTTACCTCTGTAGTAGGTGTCAGTAACCGCTCCGCCAGAGCTAGTTGGGGTTTAAAGTTTAAAGATCATGCGTCACGGGGGCCAATAGAAAGCCGAACTGATGATGTCATGGCTTCCTATTGGTCCGCAGGGGCCCGGGAGCTTTGAACAGCGGCCATTACGTGATCCTAAGTTACCGAGCACAGCGGCTACCGACACCCCCAACAGAGGTATCTCCGGAAGCAGGGGGTTCCCAGAGCTGAAATTAATGGAATACAGCTCTGGAGACCCCCTGCTTCGAGCCTGGTTTAAAAAAAAAGGAGCTTGGATTGCTACTTTAAGGTGCACTCACAAAAACAACGTATCTGCCACATGTGCTCTGTTCTCCACAGCCTGGGGGAAGTACATACCGTACACCGGGTCCCAGAGAAAGGGAGAAAGGGCCCTCCAGGGGACTTCATCAAAATATCCAAAGTGTCCTCTTATTGTGGGCTCAACGTTTCGGTCCTGCCATGGGAAGATAATGTCCTCTGGAGAGCCGGTTCCTCCTTTTCCTGGGACTGGATCCATAATAAGAATGTCTCCGCAGTTTAGACTAGAGCGGGACTGGGGGTTGTAGATGTATTATGTTTCTTCTTTTTGATGGATTATGTATCCTCACTATTATTATCTTTTATGTGCATGGTGCCTACATATTCCGGAGCACAGTACAATGTGGGGGGGGGGGGGGGGGTGGGGGTGGGCAATAACATTGTATGACAAAAGAGTACATAAGACAAACAGGCAGCAGGAAGGAGCTTACACGGTGACGTTTGTGTTCCCTTCTTGAATCACTGCCGTTCCGTGTATCCACCGCATTGGGCTGGAAATGTATATCATGTCAAGTTGATGGAAGCCAATTACCTCCTGGACATGTTAAAGTACCGTCGGTTTGAGAGAAGAAAGATATAATGACATTGAATGAGCGTGACACGACTGTAAATAAATGAGAACAATTTCTGCTCAGAGTGGCAGCAGAAAAATAGAAGATTGGTCCTTGAAGTGACTTTTACGTTCGGAGTTATGACTTGTGCATAATAAATAGTTAAGCAGGGATTAAATTATGTGCAATGTGTCAATTTAGAATGCATTAGAATGGCTAGGAGACAGCCAAGCTGGAGTGGGAGAAATATTAAGCTGGAACCGTTGCAAATACAAATATTCCTGCACACTGGCATTTTAAAGCAGCAATACTACTGTACATCCCCCTTTGTTTCTTATTTGTATATGTAAAGCATGGGGCAATGTAATATTCTACATTCTTACCTAAGCTGCCAATCGTTTGGTGCTCCGGTATATATCTGTCAGAATCCTGATTGTGTGCCTAACATAATGGCCGCCTATCAGTTTCAAATAAAAACCCTTCAGTGAGTGTAACTCAGCAGCTACAGATGTTACAGATGTTGCCTATTGTTCCAGTTTACAGTTCAAACTGTTGGGAACATTGGCAACAAATGATCATAAACATGAAAGTGTTGCAAAGATCTTGCACTGCTGGGGATGTGTGCTATACTGTACCTACTATAGAAATCCAAGGATGCTCAGTATATTAAAACTAAATTAAAAATGGCATTAAGAGTTACAGTACATTAAAAAATAAAAATAAACAGACACTATTATCTAACACTACAGAACGGATTTATATATATATATATATATATATATATATATATATATATATATATATATATATATAAAAAAACCATAAGATTTGACATATTTTGCTGCTTTAATAATATTTTATTACATAAGACTGACAATGTATAAAGGGCTATACACAGAAGTTTGCAGGCACAAGTCATGAAAAATAGAAGTGGCAAAAAAATTGTGCACTACTAAACAAAACCCGGTGCACTCCAGTAAAGAATTTAAGTATTTATTTGTCAATTATAAAAACGGAGGCACAGATGATCCTCCTACTTTACAGTATGTGTATCGCTCTGCAAGCGCTTTAATCAAGGAGAAAATAAAGGTCTGATATCAGCATATACAGTGGCTCAGCGTGTGACGTCAGGGGGATCTGTGCGCTGCGTGGGGAGGTGTGCGTTTGCACTAAGCATTTTTTCCCAAGTTATGAAAAGGTTACAATCTAATCTCTATGCTGGAGGCTCGGGGGGAGTTAAAGGGACTTCCCCAATATCACAAAGGGGCCAACATTGGGATTCAAATTCCATTCGCCCACTTCAAAGGCTGGAAGCGTCTAGTAGCTGATGTTTTTGCTACGATTCGTATGTGGGCAAGAGGTAAAGGCTTCCTAAAATCTAGGTAAAATAAATCTGCTGCCCCACCTTAATCTATTACCTTAGTCATATAGTCAAAATAAAGCAATTGTGTTAGTTTGACAAGATCTCCCCCAGTAAAGCTATGCTGCCTGGGATCTTGCTGGAACTTTGATAGTTAACAATTCTATCTTTCTATGTTTCCCTTCATTTCCCCACTACTGGCATCAGGCTCACTGGCCTGTAGTTACCGGCCACTTTCCTCCTTCCAGTTTTGTGAAGTGGGATTACGCTTGTTCTTCTCCAGTCACCTGGAACTACATATGTCAATAGTGACTGTGAATGGTGTTGCCAGAACACCCCATAAACTCTTTTAATATCCTTGGATGTATCCCATCTGGTCCCATTGACTTGATGATGGTGTCCCACTCCTTTACATTGATATTCCGGTTACCAACCTGTGGTCCCTCCCCTTCAGCTGTGAATATGGAGCAAAAATAATGATTAAGGTGGTCTCCTATAAATTTGTCATGCGGTTGACATTTTAAAAACGTAGGAGCCAGTTACAATTTTTAGGAGCCATTTTGTCGATTGTCGGTAGAGAAGGGTGGCTGTTCTGGCTCTCTCCTTCACCCTGTCGGCAGCTCTGTATGTCAGTGTGTGTGTGTGTCAGTCACACTGACACACTGGCACACTCCTCCTGACTGCATAGAGAGCATGGGCAGGCAAAGTCCTGAAACTCTCCGCCTTGCTCCCTTCCTCAGCCCTGGAGTTTTGCCCGCTCTCTGACACTACCCCCTGCAGTGCCACGGCCGGACATAGTGCGACGGACACAGCTTTAATGTTGCAGTAGTGAAGCAGGATCAGGCGCGCTGTTGCGGATCGCAGTGGTGACTGACAGGCAATGATACGTCAGAACATAGTCGCCAGGAGTTACATTTCAGGCGCCTGGGCTTTTTACATCTTTGCATGTCTCACTCAACATCGTTCCCTTCTGTCTTTAGTGTTACTATACCCCATTTTGTTTTTAGCCTTTCACTTATACACATAAAAAAGGTTGTGTCCCCGTTCTTTACTGATTAGACATTTTCTCTTCTGCTTGGGCCTTTGTACGTTGGATTATTTGCTTAGCCTCCTTCTGCCTAACCGGATATAGTTCTCCATCCTCTTTCCTCTGAGTCTGCCTATATTTCCTGAAAGCTGTCTTTTTAGCTATTACAACACCTGCCACCTCCTCGGAGAACCACATCGGCTTTTTTCTCCTTGTATTTTTAGGAACCTGCCTGACGCACAGGTGTGTCGCTTTGAGGTTTTTCCCACTACTCCTGCACTTCACTCAAATACCTCTACCCTGCCCAAGAATCCCTCCATTTGCCATATCTGAAAAGTCAGCCATCCTAAAATCTAAAACCTCTGTCTTTATACTAAACCTCACTGACTGATGATCACTGGTTGACATATTTTGGACAATATTTGATGATTGACAATGCCACATAACAGTAGCTAAATTCATCCTTTCCGAAACGTATTTAAAAATACTTGTGCATCCTTCAACGAAAGCGCTAAACATGCCTCTGCCATGAGTCTATGTAATATAGGGACGGGCGGCACTTCCAGCTCTAGGCCTGTGCTCTGGTGAAGGAGAGTTTGCCCTTCAAGCAATGCCCCACACCTGGGCCTGCGAAAATAAACTCATTCCCAGCCGCCAGGGACATGAATGGTCTTCACTACATTTGCAAGTGATGGATCAACAACTAAATGTAATTATCCGTCCCCCTAAAATGCCAAGAGGATAATGGTACAAAGGATGCAACAGCCCAATTGAAGACCTGCAGCAAAGTCCTCTGTGAGCAGGACTCCTGGTACGGAAGAGAAAGCAAAAGCAGTGATGGATGAATACAGGAAGAATGGGAAAAGCATCACCTGTCAAGGAGTCTTCCCTAAAGACAACTAAAGGATAATTGACCTCTTTATATATATAGGGGCCTGGTTTGACCCCCGCCTTGTCTGTCCATCTAAAATGTGTCATCGTGCAGTACTTTGCTAGCTCCTCAAATATTGAACACAGATATAACCAACCTCCTGCAGTGCTGCTGGAGTAGACGTTTGTATTACCGTTTTTCGTGGTTGTCATTTATTGTCGAGATCCAATTGACGGTTTGACGTGGAGGAAATACGTTGGAAGCTGACAAAGAACAGCCACCTTTCTCCCCCCCCCCTTCCTCCTAACCCCCTTCTTCTGCCCTAAGTCCTCTCTGTAAAAAAAAATTGATAAAATCTTGGTTAACAACATGCTAATTTATTTCTAAACACGTTTTTAAAGTGGAGTCTGAAATGGTTGTAAACAAAATAAATGGAGACTCTGAAATGGTTTCATTTCCCTCATACGATGTAATCCGTTGCCTTGCGGCACGCAAAGTAACCCGTCCTGCAATTGGTTGAACGTGAATGAAACGGTGGCCGTAAAGACGTGCATGATGGATGCCGTCCTGACCACTATGATTACCAAGTTAATAATTCAGCCCTTTGGTGATCGATTATGCCAAGTATATATTACTAAATCAATATACACCTCGCATCAGATAGGGAGAAGAGCTGAAAGTAAAAGTGAATCCATCAGCACTTTTACCAGCCTTTTACTCATGTTTGCTAATTGTTGTATGTAAAGGGGCTGCCTCTTCCCATGAGAAATGTTCAGTTTTAGCGAATACGAAGACACGCCACAACTTTTTAGGAAATTGGTTTATTAAAGCACCAGTCCAAGCTGCCGGTTTTTTTAAATTTATTGTTTTCCATTTAATATGTGCATCAATACAATCCACACAATGCTAAGTTGTTGATCGATCCGTTCTCCTGTGATCGATTGGCGAACTTTCAGCTCGGGGGTTCACTAAATGGCTGTCAGTGCAGCAGAGGAGGACCAAAGATTCAAAGTTCTGTGGGGAAGACCATGTGACCAGACAATCACTAGATACAATTGGTGCACTGCTAGAGAGAGGGCAGGGCTCAAAAAAGGGGTGTGCCAAAGCCTGTTTCAGAAGAGGAAGGGGATGTGACTTTGTAAATGGTTGCTATAGAAAAAAAATGCTTGTTACATTATAATACATTAAAAATGTAATTTCAAAGTTTAAAAAAAAAATGCTACAAGTATTTTCTCATAGTACAGAACGGATTTATTTAAATAAAAAACATGTCGGATATTGCTTGGACTGCAGCTTTAAAGTCTCAACATTTCTATCTGATTTTGGTTTGGAAAAAATCAGAAACATTGACATTGCAGTAAACCACACGGATGTCATCACCTGTGCCTAATAATACTTACTGTATTAAAAAAAAAAATATGATTCAACTCTTAATGCCATTTTTACAGAGTTTTAAAGAATCCTTTCATTTCTATAGCAGGCTTTAGCCACCTACCCAGCAGGGCAAGATCTTTGCAACATTTTCCTTTGTGATCATTTGTTGCCAATATTCCCAGCAGTTTGAGCTGCAAACTGTAAAAATAGATAATGTTACCTTAGTCATATAAGGATACACGGTAGCTGCTGAGTTACACTAACTGAAGCAGCCATTATGAAGTCACACAAGCAGGATTTAACAGATTTATAACAGATGCACCAAACTATTGCCAGTTTAGGTAAGGATGTAGAATTATACATTGCAACATGCTTTACATATACAAATAATAAAAAAACAAAAGGAAAAAAAAAAAGTAATATTATTGCTTGAACACAGCTCTAAAAAGATTTTGGCAACTGCAGCTTTAAACACTCAGAGCAGGATTTTGCATTTGATTAGAAGGACAGGAAGGTTTTTGGTGCTAAGGGGATAATTCTATATCCACCAAAGCAGCAGTTCAGGACTTTTTCAGTCAAGAATCTCCACGGCACTCAATGGGGATTTTCGCCTGCAAACCGCTGCTTCAGTGGCTATAGAATAAGGCTTTAAGAGGCACTTTTGTAGAAGGTCAGCAGCGGAAACGCGGAGGCTGAAAGATCTATGCATGCACACAGTATTTGTATTCATGTAGTGCCAACAACATGGGCATCACAAAACAGACATCCGAATACAGGGAAATATACAAAAACGTGCCCCAAACATACAAGCACAGGTCAAGGAATCCCTGTCCGCAGAGCTTACAATCTAAGTGGTAAACGTACAGTCGGGGAACGGAGCGGATGCAGTCAGCGGTGGATTTGAAAATCCGCCGCCCCACGGCACTCAGCTGTGTCGGCCGCCTCCTTACTGCCGCCCTCCATACCCTTTGGAATCCCAGCGTCAAATGACGCTGAATACGTTATCAACGTGGCGTCACGTTGCCATGGCATTTGATGTCACGTTGGGACGTCCGCTGCATCATTTGACGCTGGGATTGCAAAGGAGATGATGGAGGACGTTGGGATTCCAAGGAGGCGGGTGACATAGCGAAGTGCCTTCCCATTAGGTCCGATAGGCCCGAGAGTGCGGAAAATGCGGGCGTACATTTTTGCCACCCCCAAATTTTGCTGCCTTAGGCCTGGGCCTATGGGAAATCCAGCACTGGGTGCAGTGGATGGCAGTGTGACTAAGCATTGGTAAGTTAGTTTGTGGGTATGGTGAGAGAGTAATCGGGCGTCCAGGCCACTGAAATGCTGCATTCCAAGAGGTGTTTTACTTCGAGCTGTAATTTGTATCAATTGGACTGGAGACTTATGAGATCATTTACAAAAAGTGCCCTACAAATTAGGATCAACTGCAAATATTTCCCTCCCCGCCACAGTTGATGATAAACCTATGCGGGCACCAAGGAACGTGTTATTAGCACCAGATGAAAAAGATGTATACAAATATCAGTTGTTGTGTTCTAATGAATACAAATGGGTTTCTCTCCAAGACTCCGGTAACAAACCCAGTGTAATAATGAGCTACGATGAACTGAAACTGGAATGAAAGAGGAAGATATTTGTCTGCGCCGTAATGATACAAATCCAGCCAATTAGCAGAAAATGATCGGTGCAAAAAGTTCCAGAAACACCTGGAAGTCTGGAGACAGTTGATGGTGACCAAGAGACCATGTTAACCCCCTCGGTGCCAGAGCGACATGCAACACATTGCACAGCAATGGAGATTCGGTTGGGCAGGTGGCTAGAAACACATTAAAATGGGGAGGTTTCTTTTACCCCCAGAACAATTCGCAAGTGTAACATCAGTATCAGGGCTTCCATATCTGTCGGGATCATGTTGGCCAGAATGGTTCAAAGGACAATGCCATGGAACACTGTATAAAGTTCATACACATTTTTGTAGCTGGACAAACATTTTGGAAATAATGTAAGCATTCCCTTCACTTCTTTAAACAAATCTAACCATGCTACAAGCACAGATTTTGCTTTTTTTTTTTTGGAGAGGGGGGAGGGGTAAATGAATGACAAATGTCATTTCTTTGGGGCCTCTGCATGGGGGAGTGTTTGTCAAACAAGTATTTTCTTTACTCTTATCCTACCCTGCCCTGGTCAGAGAGCCAAAAAAAATAAGGGACAGAGGGAAAGGGCGGGTTTGTCTGTGCAAACTCTTGTTGGACACAGTGAGTTCAGACAATGAGTAACGTACGTGCTTGCCACAAACTGGTACAGGACCGCGGGGCTGAGGTGGGGATGTATAAGCACCGACCTTAAGCCACGGAGTCAGGTCCGGAGTGCGGATTCCGTAATCAGACATAGCCAGGCCAGGATTGGAGAAAGTAGGGTTAACATTATCCAGGCAGGGGTCAAGGCAGGCGGCACAGGAGCAAGGTCGAGGAAACAAGCCGAGGTCATCAACGGGAAATCTTGGGTGAAGGTACTTCAGGGATAGGAACAGGAACTGGAAATCCAGTGCTACAGCACAGAACGGCACCACCTAGCCGGGTACAGCTGAGAGTGGTGGAGACCACTGGGAACAGGAACTGGAAATCTAGTGCTACAGCACAGAACGGCACCCCCTAGCCGGGTACAGCCGAGAGTGGTGGAGACCACTGGGAACCGGAACTGGAAATCCAGTGCTACAGCACAGAACGGCACCCCCTAGCCGGGTACAGCCGAGAGTGGTGGAGACCACTGGGAAAAGGAACTGCAGAATCCAGTGCTTCAGCACAGAACGGCACCACCTAGCCGGGTACAGCCGAGAGTGGTGGAGACCACTGGGAACAGGAACTGCAGAATCCAGTGCTTCAGCACAGAATGGAACCCCCTAGCCGGGTACAGCCGAGAGTGGTGGAGACCACTGGGAACAGGAACTGCAGAATTCAATGCTTCAGCACAAAACAGCACCCCCTAGCCGGGTACAGCCGAGAGTGGTGGAGACTACTGGGAACAGGAACTGCCAACAGGAAGGCCACAGGAACCAGGGGTGCAGACACGTCACAGGAAACACTGGGGACACCAGCGTAGCCGCTTCAGCACGGTGGCGAAGTCTGCCAGGAACAAGGGAAGCAGCGCCGGGGCTGCAAAGCAAGAAGGCCTTGTGAAGCAGGGGACAGGAAGCAGGGTACCAGGCACAAGGAGGGAGTCTGTGACAAGCACAAAGTGCAACTTGGATTGCAAAGTCTATGTCCAGCAACTTCCTGAGGGCGGGGCAGGCACTAAATAGCACAGGAGGCCAATCAGGCCAGAGCTGCACAGGTGGCAGCAAGAGGCAGGTGATTGCAGAAGCAGGGAATAGTTTGTCTGGAACCTGCAAAGCCCCGGATGGATGGGCTCTAGCCAAACCCAGGAGTGGATTCTTGACACAATGGAAGCAGCCAGAGAAAATCAAACTTCTTAGTGCGGAGGCTGAGGGAAAGCGGGTGCTTTCCCTGTCCTTGGTCCGCGCACCGTCCGGGGGCGTGTCGGGGGGGGGGGGTGCTGTGAGTCACAGGGCTGGTTCACCCTCATTGGGCGAACCGCTCACGTGACCGGCCCTGCGCTCCCTTGAGTGCTTGAATTTAAAATTTTGCTAAGACTTACGCTTACGCGCGCTTGCGGAAGCGTGCGCGAGCCCCTGCTAAAGCCGCTCTCATTGCGGCTGCAGGGGCTCACTGCCGAGCAGCAGCGCGCCTCAGCACGAGTCAGCGCATAAGCGCTGACCATGCCCGAGGCCTTATACAGGTTACTGGCAGGAAGCAGTTTTGTTTTAGGAGGCATTGCCTCTTCAAAACAGTAATCTGTGCTGATAGCCATTTTGGGGCATTTCCTTTTTTACATGTTTTAATAGATTTCTTTTGTTTTTTATTTATTTTTTTAATCTGATGGTCTGTTTGGGAGACAGAAGCATTTTAAATATTAAGTATCCGGGAGATTAAAATTGAGCTCTCCCCAGAGCTCAGTCTAGTCCAACAGTTACAAGTAACAGCAGCTGGAGAGAATCAAAATCATCATTTATTTTTAACACACACAGATAAAGGAGAGAGAGAGAAAAATAGGGTGTAAATGTATGTGTGTATATATATTTAAAAAAATTAAAAAATAAATATATATAAATATCTATATATATTTACACATACAGTACAACACAACACACACACACAGTGTGTGCTCCGAGCTTTTTTTATTTTTACACTGTCCACCCGATATAATAAATGTGTTCCGCAAACCCTGAATTAATTAATCTTATTGCCTACTCATCAGCCTGCTGGTAAAATACAAAAAACTGTGTGACCAATCACAGGCAGCATATGGTCCTGAGCTCGTGTGGGGAACACATGCTTAATAAGGCCCCAAACTGCACCTCCGTGTGTGCAGGCAGCAGCATGGGGGGTGTATAGCGGTCACTGCGGGAGCTTCCAAAGTCTGCTGTGATAGAAAGGATTGTGGGGAACAACTTTGAATGCTATACCATGCTGTTTGGGGCCTTACTACGTGCGCAGTCCCCACACGGGCTCAGGAAGCCGCTATACTAACTGGGATCTGCCATTACATATTGTTTCGGGGCGAACCCCTTGGAAGCACCTCACAAAACCCCCAAATTCTAGAGGTTACCCAACTCCCCATTGGGAATCACTGATGTAGGCAGCTGCTTTATCCAGTCAAGTATAGCCTCACATAGCAGCCAACACTGTACTTATTATTTTCTTATTTGTAAAACCCAATCATTCGCCCCAAAAGTAAGACGTCAAACCTGGTTGTGTTGCAAAATGAATGTTTCCATTTTCTTTGGGTCCTTGTTAACGCTGATACTGTGTGACAATGGCTTTTTTTAGCCCCTGTATCTGTAGCTAATGATGGTAGTGTAGTTACTTAAAAAAACAACAGGGACAGTGTAGAAAGCAATCTGTCTGTGGATTAAGAGATTTACAAAGTTATCACAGAAGACTTTAGGCAAGCATTGTAAATACTCTCGCAGGCATTAAATTACCACTGGAACAAAACATTTAAATACCGATCTGATTTTTCTTTTAGAGGGTCAAAAAGCTACATTTAACCTGCTAGGCATGTCACTGACATGAGTTCACTTTGCACTGTGAAGGGACCGCTCCTGAAAGGCTAAAATGCTACATGTCTGTGTCTTTAAATGGTACTATAGATTGCACATGTAACCCCTTTGATGCTGGTAGCATTGTAAACCCATTACTGTGCCGTTACAGGAATCTGGGACTGGAGGTTAGTGTTTAATACCCTGTAGCCGTTCTGTACGGATGCTGCCCGCTAGTGAGACAGCTCATACAGGCCCCAGAACAATAGGTGGTTGTTACAACGTTTCTAATGTTAATTCCACCAACTAGTTTTAAATTGAATAGCTCATTTCAGGTCCATTCAGCTCATTTGTAGCTTCATGTAGGAGGGAACTCAATCCTAAATATGGCATTTATTATCAGAGCCACGAGTGTGTTTGTATCCCACACATCACTCGCATTGCTTGAAAGGAAAATAGGGATTCACCAAACCCATATTTATTTTGTGTGAGATATATATATATAATTACAGACGATAAAGGACTGCGCCTAGGTTTTATCACACAGGAGCTGTGAATCTACTCATAAATAGACCAAACTAAATTTAAATTCAATATAATTCCTGTGATTTAATATAAAATTAATAGTGTAAATATAAATCCTGGCCAGGGTATAACAAAATACAATGATAAAGGGTAACTGGTAAAATTAAATTTAAAATAAAATTGTGATTGCTAACCCGATATATTACTAATCATAAAAAGTCCAGAAACTTAGTATAAAGTGACAAAGCTCACTGCAACACATGGGGACCCGTGCAGACCCCCTCAGGAAACAGCTCTCTTCGTGGACAACCAACTTCTCTGCACAAAATCTAAATGAAAAAAGAAAAGAAAAAGCGCCCGCTCCTTGTGTAAGATCAGTGACAATATACAGTATTTCATTTGACTGGACAAAGTACAAATGCGCACTCACAAACAGCCGTGAAAATCAAGCATTGTATGAGACCTGCTCATGCTCCTATCTCTGCTCCTGGATGTTGCTCCGCCGGATCCGACGTCCAGAATAGCTGGTGTTACCCACGGCGCCTCCGCTGGCTTGGTCTCCCCGAATTGGGGTCCTCCGGCAACACGCGGTGCTTAGCAGTGGTTTGATATGGTTTGGAACTGTGTGGTTGCCATACCAGTTTTTTACTTGATCACTCACGACGCTATGAGGAGGTTGCAAGCGGATCCAGACCAGGAATTTATTTATTTTTGTTTATAAAATGTTTTATCAGGAAGTATCAAATATCAAATCAGCTAAGCATCGCGTGTTGCTGGAGGACCCCAATTCCGGGAGACCACACTAGCGGAGGATAACACCTATTCTGGACCCAGGGTCATGTCTAGGGTATGAAGTACCCACATAGCTTCAACTCAGCCCCCTTTCTAGAGCACCCCAAGTCCTGTTATATTTCCTTCACTTTATTAGAAAAGCAGCATTGAATACAGGCACTTGTGGATGTAATGTTGTGTTGGGAGAGTGCTTCTCTATAGATGCTTCGTAGTTAAGGGCAGGTAAAAAGAGATGGCCTTGCCATAGGAGTATAACATGAAGGTACTCACTCAGCCAAAGTCAGGAATGAAAAGCAAGTGTGGGGGAATCTGCATAACAGGAATAGTCTAAGAACAGACTGTCAGCAAAAGAGGGGGGAGGGCAGAATAGACCATTCAAGGAGAGATCACAGAGGCTGCTGTAGCAACTCACTGACTACATGCCCAGAGGCAGGGATGGCAACAATGTAATATATCACACAGGCACAGTGTGTCTGAGTGGAGCAAACTACGTGCAGCTGAAAATGAGAAACTGACAAGCAGAAGCTGCAAGGAAGGGGGTTTGAACAGAGGGGGCAGAAATGGAATCCTAGTTCCAGCACCAGCTATTCTGGACGTCGGACCCGACGGAGCAACATCGAGGAGCAGAGATAGGAGCATGAGCAGGTCTCATGCAATGCTTGATTTTCCCGGCCGTTTGTGAGTGCGCATTTGTACTTTGTCCAGTCAAATTAAATATATTGTCATTGATTTTACACAAGGAGCGGGTGCTTTTTATTTTTAGATATATATATATATATATATTATAACTTAGGAGCCAGCTAGAATTTTTAGGAGCCAAAGTTCTGTTGAGCAGCCAGGTGGGAGTGTAGCACACAACTGTTTCAGTCTCTCTTGCTGCCGTACAACTTGGACTCATAAAAATACACCCCTTCCCCATGTCAGCGGCTCTTTATGTCAGTGTGCATCTGGGACACAAAGTGACTCACTCCCACTGACACACTCATGGCGAGCAAGGGCAGGCAGGGTCCTGACGCACTCTGCTCACACTCCTAGAGCGCCTCTGATGCCTGCTCACCAATCCCTTATGATCTTGATATTGAGCTATGAAAGTAGGATTATGCGCGCTGAGACAGGCTGCAGCAGTGATGGACAGGTTAATCAACAAAGCGTCAGGGCCAACATTTTAGGCACCCTGGCGACAGTGAAATTTCCACACCTTATTCTGTGTGTGTGTGTGTATGTTAATGTAACTATCCCTGCCTGTCTCCTAGGGATTTATTGTTATATGTGGCTACTCCGCATGGGTTACATTGACTCAGGAGATGGATTCAGGCGGCTGGGCGATGAGGTAGCAAGGTTGTAGAATAATCGGCATCAGGACCATTTGCAGTACAACAGTCATTTATTTGTGTCCCTATGGACAAGGACCGTTCATACAGAGGTTAACAACGTTGTACTGGATCTTATAATAGACGTACAGGAATACAATTCTTCCATCAGTGGCCACTCTTAACACTCAAATGAAGGTACTTTGACTTAGTTGCTCTGAGTAAGTGTGGAACCCGACCCCCCCTGGTTGTTTCAGAACCATCATTGGTATTAATCTGATTACTCTGGGCCCTTATGAGAATCCTGGATGGTCTTTTCTTACTTGACACAACACCTTTTGCCTGTTTTGGAACTGCCACTTTCATACAGACGGATGAGGAATTTTAGCGCCAATCCGCGGTTCGAGCTAATCCACCGGCATCCAGGAACTCTCTTTCCTGAAGCCCTCTGTGCCTGCAGTTTGCCTTTTTATTACTTATTCAGGATTCCATTCCTTCTTTCAGGGATCCTAACTAAACAGGCACTTTCCCTAGCTACAGTACAACATAATAAACAGGCCTGATCTATACTATTACTTTAGAAACATTACAGATCTACTCTCCCCGAGGCTCCTCTCCTCTTGTCCTCCTAGAACCCAACCTTCTAGAATAGTCCCTCCTCCTTAAATACGTGACAACAGCATATTAGTAACCCTTTCGGAGTGGGATTACACATTATATTATATATATCACATACACAAGTCCTTGATGAAGTCACCTGACAGCATGACGAAACTATTTGGATCCACGGCACAGGCGTCAGAGTGCTGTTAGCCGAGACTTGGATCAGTGTTATGCTCAGCTGCTTTCAAAAGTTTTCCTATTGATGTTTTATACAGCTCACACAGCTACATTGTAGCAATTCCTTACTGCAGAAACACCTTGCTACATTTACCTATCCTCATCAGCAGTGAATTGTATGGAACCTGAGGCAACAGAGTAACGGGCGCACAATTGTTCACACAGCGGATGCAAGGCTAATTATCCATCTGCCTTCATTATTCGCTAGCCTGTGGAATTTACGAGCCCTTGTTGTTTCCAAACTTTCTTCCTGCACAAGCTTGTCAGCGATCTGAGTGGAGCAGACGCTGGCATTTTCACCATCAATACAGCATATAATCTTCCACATTTCCACTTGTTCACACTGTCTTCAAACACAGTTTTGCAGAACTTTTTGGGATTTAAGTCATCCTTCACATACTGTATGGTGACTAGATCATCTCTCTCTCTCATGCACTCTCTCTCGCTCTCTCTCATGCAGACAGTTAACTTCCTCTGTAAGAGCTTTCTGCACCTGCAGCTAACTACGTGGACTGGACTCCTGAAGGAACAGGGTTTTACAAAGTAGGCAGGCAGCTGCTTGCAGAGAGAGACTTTTCCCCAACCAGGAGGACACTGGTTGATCTGGCTGCCAGATAAAGAGGCAGGGTCACGCTGCTCAGGGGAATGACCTGAGAGATTGCTGGAATGCCACAGAGGTGGATGTTCCAGAACCTGCAGAGACAGGCAAATAGGCTCTGGGGATGGCCCAGAAGGGTGTGCCTGGGTGCTGCAGGACCCTGCGGCAGTGAACAAGGTGAGCCACGGGGGGTCAAGCTGCCCAGAAGGATGTGCCTCAGACAAGGCTTGGACTCTTCCCTCTTATCACAGTCAGGAGAAAACTGTGAGCCAGCAGGTAAAACTACCTGCATATGACTGTTTGATATATTGTAGTTGGTAAGGGGCTTAGCCCTCCAACCAGTAGTTAGGGACCAACAATGGTGTTAGTGAGCGCTCTCAGAGAGGAGCTAGGCATTTTATGCCCATGTAAATAAACCCTGTTCAACAAACCCTAAGGTTTCCTGCCTTTAAAACGGGACAATAGACCCCTATATATGTATATATATATATATATATATATATATATATATATATATATGAACAAAAAACAAACAAAAGCGCAAGCTCCATAGCACGTAACTGAGTAAAAAATAAGGTACATTTATTGAAAAAATCAGCAACCCATAAGAATGTGCACTTACAGGATTTTAAACAGAACCATTCGTGGGAGAGAAATCTCTATTGTGGTCATCTGCGGTGGTAGGGTGAGTCCCAGGTTTGCAGAGTGGATGTAAACAGCCCAGGTTCACCATGAACTCCTATCCCGAATTGGCAGCAAGATATAAAGGCATCCAATGCCTGCACGTCCTTTGCTCCCTCTCATACAATGGTTGCTAACACTTGAAATTACCGCCAGCCAGAGCGCAGGGAAGCCAGGGACTCCAAATACACCAACACAAACGCGATGACGTCACAGCTCTACGCGTTTCGGCACACTGCGGCGACTTCGTCAGGAGTTTTGTGATTGTCAAGGACAGCCAATTAAATAGGCTGGATCAAGTAAACCTATTTTCACATTGGTACTAAGTTTCACCACAAATCGTATAACTCTAAAATTACTATAAATATCAACATTACAATGAATAACAACAAAAAACATCAATAATTATGTTGTTCACATCATACAATGAAAATAGCTAAAACTAAACAATTTAATTATGTATAAACTCAACTAACACAATGACATGTTAGAGAAAGCTGTCCCACTATTACCAGTCTAAGTTTCATCAAATAGGGAAGAAAATATATATATATATATATATCAAATTAAAATTAAAGCCTAAACCTATAATTTTAGTTTCAAAAGATATTAATAAATCAATATATTAATTAGAATATAATAATATGAATATATAAACAACCAAATACCCCTACACCATATAAAAATGAATGATAGAAAAATCTAAATAAAATTGAAAAAATATATTAAAATCAACCTATTTAATTCCTTGTGTGATGAGAACAACATTCACAAAACAATCTTTACATTATATTTACTAACAAAAATGATTAAATTGATAATTTACATAGTGCATTAATTAACATTATATCTAATTACATATAATAACAACAATTGTTACATTAAAAAATAACTAAAATTATAAAAAGATAAAGGAAAAAACTGGATTAACTATTAAATAACACCTACTTTAAGGAAATATCATATAATATAGAGGAATCCCCTCCAAAAACACAGAACCCCATCCTAGGATAGGGGGAGAGGAACCGAACTAGCAACCAGAGCAGCAAGGCAGAGAACAGCAAGGCAGGAAACTAAACCACTGTGCTAGTATCCAAGCACTCATTAAGACCCCTGGGAGAAAGTGTACCATTGAGTATATCCAAAAAGACTCTCTCATACATAGTGTCTTAAATCTATCTCCCCCTAATAGGGTACTCGGAATACTCTCAATACCCATAATAACAAGTCCTTTGGGATCCTTTTGGTGTACTTGGGGAAAATGTCGAGGAACACTGTGTGCCAGCACTCCCTTAATAATGGAACGTCTGTGTTCCAGGAATCTGACACACAGGGCTCTTTTAGTGCGACCCACATATTGCAATTGACATGGACAAGATAAAACATACACTATATATGTGGAGAGACAGTTGATTGAACTTTTTAATGTATATTCAGACTTGTTGCTAAATGAAGAGAAAGTATCCGACAGATGCAGATGTCCACACATTAGACATCTAGATCGGCCACACCTAATGTTTCCAGACACTAACTGTGAACCACTATTCTCAACTGAAGTATCACTAAGTCTACTTGGGGCCAAGATGTTCTTGATATTTAGACCCTTGCGGAAGACCAGTGGTGCCACAGTGGACAACTGACTGCTGAGGTGCGGATCTGAGAGCAACACTTTCCAGTGGCGATTGATAATTTGTCTAATTTTGTGGAATAACCATTACATTTTGTAATAAACTTAACCCCACAGTTGTTTGTGTTGATATCTGCCAAAGGCATGGATTGTTTGCACTGTTTGAGCTTTGATTTAGCTAACAGATCCACAGGTTCAACCAACCTGACCTTCTTGAATGTCTCCTGAACCAGAGACATATCATACCCCTTTTGTTTGAAATTGTCAATGAGATGACCGGCTTGCAGCTCAAACACCTGGTCGGACGAGCAATTCCTCCTCAGTCTATTAAACTGACTGAGGGGGATATTGCTTAGCCATTTGGAATAATGTGCACTTTTTGCATGTATATAGCCATTGACCGCCACGTCCTTGAAATGCACCCGTGTCTGGATATTCAGATTCAAATCTACTGACAATTCCAAATCTAGAAAGACAATACTAGGTGCATTAATCTGGTGGGTGAATCTGAGGCCCATATCATTGGAGTTAAAGTCGGTCAGTATCTGCTCGAGGTCACCCCCATCTCCGTCCCATATGATCAAGATGTCATCAATGTACCGGCCATAGAACACCAGACCCGCCCCCAGCCGTGCATTGGGCCAGATAAATCTGGATTCCCAATAACCCATAAAAAGGTTCGCATAGCTGGGGGCAAATGTGGTGCCCATGGCCGTACCAAAGGTCTGGAGATGGAAGCTATCCACGAACAGAAAATAATTGTGACCAAGGATAAAGCCGACAAGGGAGAGGATGAAATTAGATTGTGATACATGTAGATCTCCACCACCCCCCAAAAAGTGCACAACAGCTTCGATACCCTTATCATGACCAATACATTTATATAATGACTGAACGTCACAGGTGGCCCATTGAAAAGTAGATTTACACTGTATAGAAGAGAGGGAGTCTATGACGTGGAGGGTATCCCTTATATATGAACGAAGATGGACCACACATGTTTGTAAAAAATGTTCCACGTATTTAGACACACTCAACGTCATAGACTCCACCCCTGACACAATGGGCCTACCTGGTGGGTTCACGAGGCTCTTGTGCACCTTCGGGAGGTGGTAGAAGATAGGAATACGAGGATTGGCTACATAAAGAAATTTAAGTTCATCCTTTGTAATAAGCTTCTCATCAAAAGCCTCCCTTAATAGTGAGCTTAGCTCTAACTGATAGTCCAATGTGGGGTCAACATTTAAGACCACATAAGAAGCTTTGTCTGAGAGCAATCTCCTTGCCTCAGCCTCATAATCCTTGCGATTCTGTACCACAATACTACCTCCCTTGTCGGCCTGCCTTATCACAATCTGATCTTTCAACCGCTTCAACTCCTTAAGTGCCTCAGATTCACTCACTGACAGATTACTCTTAATAAATGGTGAATCCAGACATAATTTTTCAAAACAAGCGTATAAAAAGTATCAATATAACTACCCCTCGATTGATAGGGGTAGAATAATGATCTGGGTTTAAAGGAGGTAGACACCAAAGCCTGTGCAGGAGTGTCCTCCAACAAATCCAACCAACTGTCTCCCACTTTTGAATCAATACAAAGCACAGAATGTACACTATCCTGTGAGTGTGACTCACCCATAAGATCTACTAATGTTTTCAAACAACCCATATCACCTTCATTCAGCCCATTAACTGAAAATTCTGGATCCTTTCTTGATCTGATAGAAAAATAGCGTTTTATTGTTAGTTTTCGCACAAAACTATTCAGATCGACAAACAGATCAAAAGCTCTCGGTTTGGAGCTTGGGGCAAAGTGTAACCCTTTATTTAAAAGTGATATTTGTTGGGTTGTGAGTATATGTGAAGATAAGTTGTAAAAACAGTACCACTTATGTAATGTTGATATTTATAGTAATAGTATAGTAATTTTAGAGTTATACGATTTGTGGTGAAACTTAGTACCAATGTGAAAATAGGTTTACTTGATCCAGCCTATTTAATTGGCTGTCCTTGACAATCACAAAACTCCTGACGAAGTCGCCGCAGTGTGCCGAAATGCGTAGAGCTGTGACGTCATCGCGTTTGTGTTGGTGTATTTGGAGTCCCTGGCTTCCCTGCGCTCCGGCTGGCGGTAATTTCAAGTGTTAGCAACCATTGTATGAGAGGGAGCAAAGGACGTGCAGGCATTGGATGCCTTTTTATCTTGCTGCCAATTCGGGATAGGAGTTCATAGTGAACCTGGGCTGTTTACATCCACTCTGCAAACCTGGGACTCACCCTACCACCACAGATGACCACAATAGAGATTTCTCTCCCACGAATGGTTCTGTTTAAAATCCTGTAAGTGCACATTCTTATGGGTTGCTGATTTTTTTTTACTCAGTTACGTGCTATGGAGCTTGCGCTTTTGTTTGTTTTTTGTTCATAGATTCCAAAAGTGGTTGGCTATACCACTCCCCTTAAAGCTGCAAAGACTCTCCCTGGATCTTCTATTGGGACTATATTTCTCTCTGGATTTTTTGTTTGAGTGGAACATTCAATTTGGATTTTCCTTTTTTTTTCACTATCACGTTATGGTTTGTAGATATTATTAGGTTAAATTGTGGTAATTTTAATTTATTTTAATATTTTAAATATGTTATTATAATTGATCATTTATTAGGGTTATTTCACATCTTCTTTAGCGCTACTTAATTTTTGTGTTGTCATTGATATATATATATATATATGTATGTATACAGTGATATAAATGAATAGACAGCGCCTGTTGAAGTAACCACCCACATCGCAATCTCCCAGAAACCACGTCACGTGGTTGGAGTGAGCTACGGTGGTGGAGCAGTTCAGACGCTAGACGCCAGTAAGGAGAGGAACTTTCCTGAGTTCCCTGAGTCGCTTCCAATACAGATCGTGTTTGATAGGAACCACAGGCTGTAATCTTGGGTTGCCGGAGAGTCACTTACAAGGTGATACCAGCAGCAGTGAAGCCTTACAGGAAAACACAGTGCGACGGAGCAAACGGACGGCGGTCTGGTTATATGTTGGCGCATGGGCTTGCCCATACAACACTTTTTATTCAGTGGCAAATTGCGAGTGTGCAATTGTCTTGGTTCATGTTATTAAAACTTTGTATTTGGATTTTACACAAGGATCGGGCGCTTTTCCTCTTCTTGTTTTTCTAATATGTGTATGTATGTATATATCACATACACACAGTTAGCCATTTGAGCACAAACACTCAGATAGTTTAAGATGCGAGTAATAAGAAGAATCCAAGTTGGCCACCCCTGTAATAATACATTCCTGGCGCCTTTGGGAGCAGACAAGTTAATCAGTACAAGCTCCAACTCTGTACCATACTTCTTATTTCAAATAGTTAATGTAGTGCGCCCTTAATCTGCTTTTCTTCATCACACAGCAAAATTAACCACTTTACTGCCTAAGCTGTCGGAAGAGGATAAGTAAAATAAGTAAAATAATGTATTATTGGCTCTTCTGACAGCAAAAAGGTTAATTTATATTCTATCCCCTGATGAAATCACCTAAGTGTGAAGAAACGCGTAGGGACTGCTAGTGTGAGCTAGTGACAGCTATCACACCAGACCCATTTACACTCTGGACTCTAAATAGACTCTGGGACGCTGCCACGTGCTGACGATCTATCCCCCAAGGTCCTACCACTCTCTTTCCTCCTATCCAGAAGCCCTGTATGCTGCAGTTTGTTTCCGGGCGACATCAGGAGAAGCTGTGCGTTCTCTGAAGCTGCTGCTGGACGGTAGCTCAGAGGGGCCAAGACCACACGTGGGAGAGAGGCGTGCGAGCAGAGCAGTGGAGTCCAGCGTCTGGTGAATGAGTATTACTCATTACATGCTTGATATACCTTTTTTGTTTGTGCGTTTAAATTTGTTGGATTTTTATTGGGAAATTAAATTGTGTATTTTTTCATATTACACTAGGATCGGGCGCTTTCTTTTTCTCGTTTTTCATAATTTATTGTGGGTTTATCTACCCACCTAGCCCCTCCCCAAAAAAATCTTATTGATTTTTTAAGATGGACATAAAACTTTTTTTTATATATGTATTGTGACTTGTATCATGAAACAGGGACAAAGATAGAACAAGGTTTATGCACAATATAAAAGGGTTATAAATCCTATAATACTCCTTATAATCAATCAGCAAGAATGTCCCAATTACACAGTATTACCATTACAAATAGATCTGGTCAAGGTACACAAGTTGAACATATCATTCTGTAATGGACACATTTTTGTTTCAGGTTATGACACTACAAAGTATGCGAATTAATAATCATTAGCGGCGCTTCCTTCTTGGGCACATCCAGGTCATTAGAAAACTCATTAAAAATGTAGTAGCCCTTAGTTGGTCCATTTTTGTCTTACAAATGGCCTTTTCTGTTCTCGTTCATTGTGATCGCATTCTGCACAGCGAAGTTCTGAGTGCGAAGTGTTCTAGTTTGAGAGTTATTGATTTACAAATTACTATTTTCTCGGGGACTCTAAAATAATTTCTACCAGTCTGAATTTTCGGAGATCTGTTTTAGGACTCTGCCCGGATACGTGACATGTTGGCATCATCGCTCCAATTCTTTTTACCATTACTCCCTAAGCCAGAGAGACCTGTCCAGAGGGATGCAGAGTCTGGTCTTGCACATCTAATGAGCCTGGTTGTGTGGGCCAAAACTGATCAGCAATTACACTTACATTCTCCCTGGTACCTAGATCGCTTGAAATTCAATAAAGGCCAGATTCACAAAAGGGACTTAATGTTACGTTATCCTAAATAAATGTCACGTTATACTTTAACGTGCATCTTTAAAGTGCAGTATCATAACTACAAGTCCTGTTTTCGGCTAGAAAGAGCATTGTGTTCATTACAACAGACGTTCGTGCTAACGATATGCAAAAGAGGCATTCTCTCGCATGTTATCAGAAGCTTACGCAATATAGATGGTGGTGTCATTGAAGGAGGTGGCTCGACCTGGTATCCGGAAGTATCCCGTCCTGATCACCAACTGATATGGTCGTATAGCGGTGGCCTTTGCTGACATACTTACTGTAACGAGTGCTCACCACAAACAGGACGGGACCGCAGGGCTAAGGTGGGGATGTTAGAGCACACCGACCGACAACTGCGTCCGGATTGCAGAGTCGTAGTCGTGTAGCTGGGTCAGGGTAGGAGAGGTCAGATTGGTCGTTGTGCATAGCCGAGGTCCAGGGGTCAGAGAAGGTAGAAGTTCGGGTCCAAGCTGAGGTCAAAGGTAACTGAGAAACAAGGCAGACGGCAAAGGCAATAGCAGGGCAGCAGGATGCTAGTGGCAAGCACTAGAAACATAAACAGGGTTTATGCTCAGCCAGTTTGCAGCAGGGCTGGCTGAGCTTTAAAGGAACAGACAGCCAATAGGAGAGAGGCACAAGGCAGCAGGGTAATGAATCAGACATAGACTGTGTTCTGATAGGCAGGGACGGAGTGTATCCCAGCTGTGGAGTTATGAAGGGAGTTAGCATTAACCCCTTGAGTGTTTCTGGTCATGCGACACCCCCGTGTATTGGAGACAGGCGCGTCCTCCGTTGCGCCATTGGAGACGGTGCGGAGCCTAGGTCCGGTGCCGGCAGGAGTGCTGCGATGCTTGCGTGCAGCGCACGCGCAAGGGGCGTCACCCAACACGTCACGGGACGCGTCACGAGGGCGGAGCTGAGGTCCAATCCTCACACTTACTGAGCATGGTTTATACTGGCACCTAATGCTCCCTGGTTTTGCATGTTGTTATTTCCATTAGTCATGCTGAATATATCCTTATAGTGTGTTGTGCTCTACCTCTGCCATTACGAGGTAACAGTTACTAAGTGGCTATTAAGGGCTGAGGTGTTATGAATACAGGCATACATCAAGAGACATACAATTGGACACTTATTAGCCACATACTACACACATTTAATTGTTGCCAGTGTATCATGTGTTTAGTTTGGAGTGTGCACAGACAATAAGAATATGCCATCAACTGTATGTTACATCTTCAACATCCTTTATGCATGTACTTGATACATGGTAGTTACTATACATAATTTTGTAGTTTGCATTATTTCTGGAGCACAATATTACTCTGACAGTCTTCACCAGAATATATCAAACCCAGCTAACTTCTGGAAATTTATCAACAATATAGTCCAGCCTTCTAACCATCAACAACCAAGTAATATCACTAAGGAGGATATTACTCTGACAAACCCCACTGACATTGCAAATGCATTCAATGATTACTCTGTGGGATGTGCTACTAATTTATTAGCAAAACGCAACCCAAACCACAAACATGAACCTCAATCTGAGCATACCCTATAGCCTCACCTTCTCCCAACACTGCTCATAATTTTTAATTTGTCCCACTATCCGAAGATATTATTACACAAGCGCTCCTCAAACTAAAACTAAGCAGCCAATGTGGACTTACTGCAATCTAAGTTCTTAAGACTTGGTGCCCCAGCAATTGCCAGACCAATTGCTTCCATAGTTAACACTATCCTGTCTGCAGGGCATATCCTTAAGACCTGGAAAACTGCCAGAGTTGTCCCAATCTTCAAAAGTGGGGACAAAAACACTGTCTCAAACTACAGGCCAATCTCTCTTCTCCCAATTCTATCCAAAGTCATGGAAAAATGTGTTCACTCCCAATTAAGTGACTACTATGCCAAGACAAATTTCCTTAGCCAATTCCAATCTGGCTTTTGCCCCAAACACTCCACGGTAACTACCCTGCTAAAAGTTTGCAATGAAATCCAGAGTGGAATGAAATGGGGACAACTCACTGGTGCAATATTCCTAGATCAGTGATTCCCAACCAGGGTTCCGTGGAACCCTGGGGTTCCTTGAAGCAATCTCAGGGGTTCCTCCTACGGACCATGGACTCCCAGAGCCAGCTTGTTCTCAGGACTGCAGGGTAGGAGCACGCTCTAGGAGTGTGACCTGGCACTTCCAGTGCCTGCTGCTAGCTAGAGTGAGTGCGTGCAGTCCTGCTATTCTGCTGTGAGCCGCCGCCTCCTCTGCCGACAACGGAGGATACCAGCCTCTCCTCCCGCCTGAGGTAGACATATGGGGGCGGGAGGATGATATGAGATCCAGGGTGGCGCAGGGTGATGTGAAATGCGGAGGGGGTGGGTGATGTGAGATACCGGGGGGGGGAGTGATGTGAGATTCAGGGGGGAGAGTGATGTGAGATGCAGAGGGGGAGAGGGATGTGAGATGCAAAGGGGGAGAGGGATGTGAGATTCGGGGGATGATGTGAGATGCAGGGGGTGGGTATATAAGGATGATGATGATTAGGGGTGCTGGGGGAGATATGAGGATGATGAGGGGTGCGGGGGGAGATATGAGGATGATGATGATTTTACTCATGTGGCCCGAATCTGTTTTCTTTGGAGCAGTTTGGCCCTTCTCACTTTAATAGTTTAATATGTTTTGGCGGGGGGCATTTTTAATATGTATTGGCGGGGGCAAGGTGTTTTTATTATGTATTGCGGGGTGGGGTTATATGTATTTAGAGGGGTGGGGTTTTTTGGTAGGTATTTTGTAAGGGGGATTGAGTGAGAGTGAGGTAATTGATGGAAGGCAGGGGCGAGTGAGAGGAGAGAGGGAGTGGGGAGGGAGTGAGTGAGGAAAAGTGGAGTAAGAGTGAGACGCAGGGGATAAATACATGCGAGGCGGGAGGGGGGAGAGTGAGTGAGACGGAGGGGAGAGAAATACATAGGCAGAGGGTGGGAAATAGAGGGTGCTCGTGAGGTGTGACATTTTGTGATTTACCCCCGTCGAACCTAATATGTGTCAGCCAGATAGGGGTTCCCCGAGATTTTTCGAAATACTTCAATGGTTCCTCCAAACAAAAAAGGTTGGGAATCACGGTCCTAGATTTTGCTAAGGCTTTTGATACTGTTGATCATGTTATCTTGCTTAACAAACTCCAGTGCTCTGGAATAGGGAAGCATGCTTTAAACTGGTTTAATTCCTACCTATCAGGTAGATCCCAACATGTGTCCATCTCAGGCTCTAACCCCTTGGATATCACCTGTGGTGTCCCGCAAGGCTCTGTTCTGGGGCCCCTACTATTCTCAATGTTCATCAATGATCTTTCTACAGCTTGTAAGGGAGCTTCAATACACATGTATGCAGATACTGTAACACAATCCTATATGCACACAGCCATAGCCTCTCCGACCTTGAACACATACTTCAGTCTGACTTTTTGAGACTTGAAAATTGGATTTCCCAAAACAAACTGTTTTTAAACACTGACAAGACTGTATTAATGGTATTTGGGACCAAGCTAAATTTTTAAAGAGCTTCCAATGACTGAGCTCCATTTCAGAACCAATGCTAATACCACCCTAACTCCTGTTAGTAGTTTCAAATACTTGGGCATATGGTTTGACTCTCGTTTAACATTCGGATGCACATTGATACCCTGACATTCAAAACCTATGCCAAACTACATGTACTTTAGTACAGGTATAAAGTGATATAATAGGCGCAAACAACTCACAGGTGATCACTTATTAATATAGTGAAGTGAATAAAGCAACCTTATAAGATTTATCTAAGGTGCACATAAAATCAAATACACATATAATTAATGTGAATATATGACAATGTTGAAGTACAAAAGTGGAATAAAAAATATAAAATAATAAGTCTTAACCCCCTGCTCGAACCCTCTGGTGGGGCTTGTCTTCACTTCAAAACGTTGAGGTAGATTCACAAAGTCCAGGGGGAGCATATAGGAAAAAAAGACAACAAAACACAGACAATCTAAGTGTACTGTAGGAGTAGTGTAATGCTGGACCAATATCAGCTCAAATCTTCGCTCTATAGACGGCCTACTCACAAGATATAGGGTGTTCAAAAGCAGTTATAGCCAAAGCTGTGGCAGTTGATCCAGGGTAGATATGGTGCAGTACAGCGTCATCCACAATACTCAGAGGAAACAACCCCAATAAGGAGAGATAAGAAAGAACTCCATAGCATACAGTAAATCAACTAGGTATGAAATAGTTTATCTTAAAAATATAAAGTTTACACTTACAATAAAAAATTTCACTTGGATGTAACTGTGTTTGCCACAAGCTACTTTGTCTTAGCCTTGCCTTGTTCTAGAGACCTGCTGCATTCACCCCAGGCAGAGGTCTGCTATTTGGTTCCTGTACTGAAACACTGGATCCCCAGTGCTAGTCTTGCCTTGTTCCTGAGACCTGCTGCATTCACCCCAGGCAGAGGTCTGCTATCTGCTTCCTGTGCTGAAGCGCTGGATTCCCCGTGCTAGTCTTACCCTGTTCCTGTGACCTGTTGCATTCACCCCCGGCAGAGGTCCGCTTCCTGGTTCCTGTGCTTAAGCGCTAGATCCCCAGTGCCAGCCTTGCCTTGTTCCTGAGACCTGCATTCTCTCGTAAAGACCTTATCATGGGCTGCTCCCGCTCCTCGCGCAGAGACCATTCCCGCGCTTCAGCTGCTACGCTGAAGCGGTGTGTTCCTGACTTCCTGTTGCCGAACTCCCGCCTGGACATCGACTACCCTACCGTCTCCAACCCTGACCCGGGCGTGTCAATGGATTACCCTGGCCTCTCCAACCCTGACCCTGCTACGATTGACTACGGACTGCGCAATCCTGAAGCGGCTTCGTGGTCTAAGGTCGGTGTATTCACATCCCCACCTCAGCCCCGCGGTCCGGTCCCGGTTTGTGGTGAGCACGTCCGTTACAATTTGTCATCTTAACTCTATGCCCAGGACATACCTGAAAATGAAAGGTAGCTCTCAATGTATTACTTCCTGGTAAAACATTTTATAAATCAATAATTGACTAAGGAGGATGCTACATGACTTCGGTAGAGAGCAAGGATATTGTTCATGCAGAGAATTGATGAAATTTTTTTTCCAACCCTGTGTCTTGCTAATCCATACTATTGGTGAAAGTTAGACTCTATACAGGTTCTCAACTAATATACCTGATCTTATAAGCATCACCAGTACTAAAATACAGCATTAAATAAACTGCATTACAGTACCTGTCTGCGATTTTAACTGTACTGAATAGATCAATATGGTTAATATATTTATATGAACCCTATCTTTTCAGTAACTACTACGAATGAGCCGCCCAATCTGGGGATTTTAATATTATTGTGCATATATATTTTTATTGTCGTCGCTGTTAATTAAATTCAATAAAATGTTATTCTTTTTGCGTCTTATAATTAGATACCCACTCTAGTGTGTCATTTTGAAGGGAGTGAAATGTTATCTCCTCAAATGGGACATATGATTGCCCTGACTATTATATTCCATTAAACACTAGGCTCTGAGTGCAGCTACTTGGGATCTTGTGTAAACAGTGTACTTTACATTGGTATTAGGTAGAGCGTTGAATCATCCTATAGTTTTGATGATGCAAAATAGTGCTAACTCAATGTGACGAGAAGCCTGAACTAATGAGATGCCTCGGCCGTTGTTTTTGCAAATACCCGTAATTGGCTGTGTGGCTAGGAGTTAGCCTCAGAGATAACATCCGTTACGGGCTTAGGTTAGGTCCCATTCAGAGCCACGAGTTAACGGAGCTTCGTGGATCTGATCCTAAGTGGTCTCTCTGCCTCAACCATCCTTTCTTTAATCTACTCAACTGTTGAAGCTTAAATCTCAATCAATACCGGCAGCAAGAGGGCTCACCGCATTCAGAGGGTGAAAGGAAACATACAGCTGCAGCGGCTGTTATTCAAACAAATCACGGCGCCGATTTCGTGTGCTCTGCTGTATTCCATGCGGCATTAACGCGGCCAATCGCCGCAGGCACACGTGTTTGCCGCGATTGCTTTGTTTGAAATTTAATGGATTCTGTTTCTTTGGGTGCAATGAAATGAATGAATTGTAATGTGTACAGTACTGTGCTACTGTGTCAATTTAAGGTGTTTAAAAACCAGAACTCTAAAGTGCCATTTTCTGCACTCGCGTCTTAAGGCGGTGAGGTTGGAAGACATCCCGCGTCATGCCATCGGTATTCCGATGTACACAATGCGTAAAGTTTTAGAATAACGGCCTCGGCAGTTGTACCAACGGATGACATAAAACAAAATGTATATATATATATAACACAAGAAACAACATGCAACACATTATATATATATATATATATATATATATATATATACTGTATATATATATATATATATATATATATATATATGTATATATATGTATACACACACACACACATACATATACATTGTATATATATGTTTGAATGCAAGTCTATTCACAAAACAATTTTGTTCCGTTTTTTGTGATGAGAAATGAAGCACAGAGAGCAACACTTCATGTCAAATGGTACAATGAGAATGACTTGTGTGTTTCAACAGACTTAACAAAATTAAAAAAAGACACATTTTGCCAAATTAATGGATAAATTTAATGTCCAGTAATACAATATATATAAAAATTTATTCAAGGGAACAACAAAATCTTTCATGAAACAAAGCACTTTTGTTTAATGGGTTATCCTAGGATCTGAGCAATTTCATATTCAAGTGGAAACAATTCTCAGTGCGGTGTAGAGTAGTAGTGGGTATGGCTTCGCATTTCCACACCTCCCACAGTTTTTTGTGCTTTTGAAAAAATGAAACTCCATACTGCCCACTGCTTACTCTTTAGTATGGAAATGAAGTCTACCCACGACCTACTTTTAAGTATGTAGCTTCAAGCTGCAGTCCGTGCTGCTCAATATACAGCTAATCTGTGGTCTCCTGACCTCCTGGGGCCCCCAACTTCTTGAGATACCAGCACCTGGGTGTGACACAAAGCGGCCAAGGATACAGACTTACCCGCGGCACCCAATAGAAAAGTGCGACGTCATAGGGAGATAAGGTTGTGTCTTTCAACCCTGCAGCCATATTTGTAGTTTTTGTGTCAAACACAGTTACAAAACCAATTAAATGTCTTGGGAATCAGGGATCATGGGCCTACGGATCAGCTCCAGAGAACCCTACTTTTTCAGTTAATAAAAAATAAAATGGGTCATTGCTGCTTTCATGTCGCCCATTCTCTAGTCCCGTGTTTCTCAACCCTCTCCTCGGGGCACCCCAGATTTCATGCACACGTTTGCATGTTATCTCATCCTATGAATGTGTGATTAGTGGAGTGATGAGAGACAATTACCCCTAAAACATGGCCTGGCTGGGGTGTCTAGATTACAGATGGGTTGAGAAACACTCCATCGCAGTGGGAGCTTTTAGACGAGGAGAGGGTTTATGGACATCAACAGAAACAAGACTGGGGTTAGCCTTACAGGTACCATTTCCAATGTCATTGGAATAGCTGCATGAAAGGGGTTCTCCATTAGATGTTTGTAGCATTGGTTCCCGACCAACATCTCCTCAGAGGGAGATAATTCCAATGACTTTATATCGCAGCAATAGGCCGTAGAGCAAATAAGTGGCCCTCAGAACATTGCCATGTGGCCCTCGTAGGGCGATGCAGACCACGTGTGACATGTTCTCACATGTTGTGTGGGGTACCCTGCAGGCAGCGAGCATGAGACGAGTCCACCCGACCAATCACCAGCCCCATCAAATCGCCAGACCTATCCCACCAATCACCCGTCCAATCAAAGATGGACCTGCCCGTTTCATCAGTTAGCAGAAAAATGGACAGTTTTCCTACTAACTTCCCCGCAAGCTTTTTAATAAAAAATGCAAAAGCTAAACAGACCTCTGTATATTTAGTCCTGCAGCAGCTCTCAGAGACAGGACTGGCCAAAATGACTACTATAGGTGACCATTCTATGGCAGTGGGGACTGGGTTTCATAGTAAAGCGGACATTTCCAGGCTCACCCGGGAAAGTCCCCTTTTATACAGCTCTGTTGAAAAGCACAAAAACCGGTCAGGAATAACTGTAAGAAGAATAAACAGTTTGTAAAAAAGTAAAACAACCCTCTGCTTTATTTTAACCAAGAGAGAGTGCGGTGCGTCGCGATTATGTGATCACTCTCCAAAAGCAAATCATAGGACTGTGACGCGAACGGAAGAGGCGCCTCCTCCTGCGCTCAGCGCTGAAAACTATCTACTGTAGCAAACAAGCAAAAAGTCCATGTAGCCCAGGGGTGGCCAACTCCAGTCCTCAAGGGCCACCAACAGGCCAGGTTTTAAGGATATCCCTGCTTCAGCACAGGTGGCTCAATCAGGGTCTCTCACCTGTGCTGAAGCAGGGACTGATTGAACCACCTGTGCTGAAGCAGGAATGCTGACCTGTTGGTGGCCCTGGAGGACTGGAGCTGGTGTAGTCCCTGGCATGCCAGACCTCACAATGTGTGGCAGCTGCACCCAAAGAGTTAAATAAAACACTGCATATTACACTCTCTCTAGGATATTCTGGGCCCAAGTCACTGTTGAGCCTTGCAGAAATATGTACAGCTTTACTTTATACGCAGGTTTTTAAAATGAAATCAATTAGATTGTAAGCTCTTCGGAGCAGGGACGCCTTTTCCTAAATGGTACTTTTATGTCTCAAGCGCTTCTCCCCATTATGTGTTATTTATATTATTTGTCATCTATATCAGTGGTGCGCAAAGTTTTTTTTTAGTTTTTTTTTTTTTGCTGCACCCCCCGTGTGCCGGCCCCAGCGCTCACGCCCCCCCCCCCCTGTCCATTGACCCGACGTCAAATGACACCGAAGGGTCACGTAACATCACATGACCCCGCAGCGTCATTTGACGAGCGTTACTTAACGACGCGTCATGTCACATGACCACGCGGCATCTTTTGACGCCGCGTTGTCATGGAGACGTGAACAGAAGCTGAAATCCCGGTAAGTTGAGGTTGCAGAGGCCTAGCGCGGTCCCCCAGCATTTAATTTAAATGCCTTGGGGAAGAGTGCGAGGCCTCTGCAATCGCCACAACCCCCACTGAAAAATCCCGCGTCCCCAGTTTGCACACTTCTGATCTATATTATTATATTATATATTATTATATATTATATTATTGTCACGTGTACTGTATTACTGCTGTGAAGCGCTATGTACATTAATGGCGCTATATAAATAAAGGAAGCAGGACTAGTGCTATGCACATACATTACTTAGGAAACCATGTTACAGCTTATTTACCGGAGCAATTCAAGTGTTTTTTTAAAAAAAAACATTTTTTTACATAGGATAGAAGCAGGGGGTCTCTGGAGTGGAGCCCCATTAATTTCAGCTCCGGAGACCCCCTGCTTCCGGAGATACTTATCTCCGTAGTAGGTGCTGCTAGCAACACAGGCTGAGCTAGCTTGGGTTAAAAGTCACTTTATCTCCCTGTGCCTCAGGCATAAAAAAAAAAGATGGATTGTAAGCTCCACGGGGCAGGGACTGTGTCTGCAAAATGTCTCTGTAAAGCGCTACATAAAAACTAGCTGCGCTATACAAGAACAAACAATTGTTATTATGCACACCGGTAACCTCTTTGACACAAAGTTAAATCTGATATTTCAAGATATGAATACTGAATTTCCCAAAACTGTTTTTATACAAAAGTGTAACTATGGTATGTGGGACCAAGGCTAAAATTTCTAAAAGCTACGAACGACAGAGATGTACATATGTGTATATAAGTATGTCTTTATTTGTATAGAGCCATTAATGTACATAGTGCTTCGCAGCAGTAATAGTTACAATCATATAAATAATAAGATATAAATAACACAAAGGGAAGAAGTGCTTCAGACTTTAAAGTAACATTTAGGAAAAGGAGTCCCTGCTCCGAAGAGCTTACAATCTAATTGGTTGGTAGGAAGAACGTACAGGGACAGTAGGAGGGCATTCTGGTAAGTGCGTCTGCAAGGGGCCAAGGTTAGTGTATGAGGTGTTAATTATTAGCCATCGAGCTACTCATATGCTTCCTTAAGCAGGTGTGTTTTAAGGTGGGTTTTAAAGGTGGATAGAGAGGGTGCTAGTTGGATATTGAGGAGAAGGGCATTCTAGAGGTGTGGGGCAGTCAGTGAGATGGGTTTAAGGCGGGAGAGGTTTTTGGATACAAAAAGGGTAGAGAGAAGACATTCTTGAGCAGAACGCAAGATCCGGGATGGTGTATAGCGAGATACAGATCAGAGCTAACTCTAACACTATTCTAGCCCCGGTCACTAGTTTTAAATATCTGAGCATATGGCTTCACTCCAATTTAACATTTGCGATGCACATTGATACCATGGACATTCAAGCCCTATGCAAAACTAGGTGTACTTTATAGGAACAAATCCTCCCCAAGTCCATTGGTCAGATAACAAATCGCACAGCACAAACTCCCTGCCCGGCGCCCCCCCCTGCCTGCTCTCCTCCTCGGTCGCACCCCTCCTCACCTCTAATGTTGCAGCAAATGACGCTGCGGGGTCATGTGACGTCAGGTGACCCGCGGCGTCATTTGACGTCACGTCGCCATGGCAACGGGCGTCATTTGACGCCGCGTTGCCATAGAGACACGTGACTGAAGCCGGGTAAGTAAATTTACAGAGGCCTCACGCTCTTAGCGCGGGGCCTCTGGAAACGCTGCACCCTCTCCCCCCCCCCCAGAAATGTCTTGCTCCCCCCAGTTTGTGCAAACCTGTGGAACAGCACTCCAAACTCACCAGGGCAAACTAGACACCCTCTATATCTCAAAATGTTCTACAATGTAACAACACACACCACTGAAAAATTCTCCTAGAACCAGGATTGACCATCCCTTGAAACCAGGAACAGGCACCAATGATATAACGTAACTTTTTTTTTTTAGTAATCCTTGTGTGTCTTTACAAAAAGTAAATAGCAGGCTTAGTGCAGTGTGCAGGGGGGTTTACAAATGAACGTTGAAAAGAATATCTAAGTATGTAGAAGTGGCAATTGTTTTATTTTAACTTTTTGTTGCACAGGCAGCAGTCATCCAGATGTTATCACTGAACGCAGCAATCCAGCCTATTTGACATATTTTTTCTAAAGAGTTTGCCCCCGGAGGTCCCCCTGCAACTGAACTGTGGCATTTTCAGCTCAGTGGTCATTCAATAAGAAGACACAATGACACCTCTTCGATGACGTCGCTGCTTCCCATTGGCCCACAAGAGCCACGGCATCTGGTGGCTGTTTGCATTTCCCTATGGAGAGCAGAAACAAACACCTAAACCGGGACGTATCTCCGCTTACCTCCGGAGCACCGCCTGGTTTGAATGCAGCTTTAAACATCTCACATTCACTGGTTTATTTTGCTCCTACGGGGATAAGAACATTTTAAGTGTCCCGTATCATTTAGTTAAGTTCCTTACCGTACCTTGGGCCCTTTGCGTCTCGGTGCCTCGAGCGCCCAAAATTAGATTGTAAGCTGTGACTGGGTGTCATTGAGCCTGCTACATTCTACATACAGTTCTGCGTACGTTGTCTGTGCCATAAGAAAAAAAAAGTAATATTGAGGACGTCTCCTGGAATATAAAATCAGCCCACAAAAGTGCATGATATGTTAAGTATGGAAACGCGTAGGAGTGTTGCATCCTCCGTTTTTTTAATGCAGTTTAAATAAAGACTCTTTATCTTTATGACCTGGCTGGAACTATACTTTTTTGGAGATCTCTGGACTCTGCTACGGCTGCACACTTGAGGAGACATCTGGGGACATACAGTTACCTATAGGGCCATGCCAATGAGGAGGGGAAAGGTATAATTTATGCTACTCCATCTTCAGGGAGTTATAGAGAGCCCTTATATAAGTTTCAATGATTGATCACTGAATTATGGATCTATAGACCCCAAGGACTGTCATCTCTTTGATTACTTATAACCATTATCTACGTGGGACCAAGCACCAACCCATCCTCTATACACATTCCTTGGTTACAGAGCAGTGTGATTCACATGTGGGAAACACACATCTGGCCCCAGCTGTGAAATTCTGCTGTCAAAACATGGGGCCTGGGAAAGTAGTCTGTGTGTTGTGATACGCAAAGGTGCTCAAATAATGACCATGTGCTGTGACCTACTAACAAAGTAGCATTGCGTCTAGTTTCCCTCTGCTATAGTTTTCTGTTTCTTGTTAAGGTGCCAAAATGAACAGACAGCAGTGGCATGTTGGAAGGTGCCATCCCATGAGGTCAATCAGAAAACAACATTTTGTAAATAATGCAACCGATTTATGGCTTCTCTAACCAAATATAACCATGTTAATAGCAAAGTTGTCTGGTTTAATATTTTGGGGTAAAAAGAACAAATTGCAGACTGACAACAGGTCTCTTCACCAAACATTCAATAAAGTTTGTAAAAAAAAAACATGTACAGTAAATAAAAATACCACTTGTGCATTTGCACGTCTCAGACAGCTCTGTAACCCTGGCTTTCGCCATTATTGTTTAGCAAGCAGTGCTGTCACTGCAGCTAGGGCTCCTGGGTAATGACATGCAAATGAGCAGTGTGTCATTCTTTACTTCTCATCCATTTTAACATGGATCCTTATAAAAAAAAATACAAATAAAAAAAGCGCTTTTCTATACCATAAAAAAAAGTAAAAAAGTAAAAATCGACAATAAATTTACAAAAACAAATACAGAAAAAAAGTGTGAGAAACATCTAACCTACTAGGCATACTGCTGCATTAGATCACTTTTGTCCTAGGAAGGACTGCAGTTCCTTTTTATACATTGTAAACAAATGTATAACCATCTTCCTGAAACAAACCTGATGTACATTGTGTAGTTCTACTTCCTCTAGGTTCGAGAATCCCTAGGGGTTTTGTGAGTTGTCTCCAAAAAAACGAGGAGTTTTGAACACAAAAAAAGTTAAAAAAATTACTGACGCATCTCAGGCAGTATACCGGGTTCCTGAGCCGGAGTGGGGACTATGCATTTAGTAAGACCCCAAACTGCAACTTAGTGTGTGGGTGGTACAGTTGTCAATTACAGCAGATGGTTTCAAAGTTGCTCCCCACAATTCTTTGCATCCAGAACAACAAGGCATTGTGGGGCGTGACTTTGGATGCTCCCGCAGTGTGACAGCTATACATACCCCCATGCTGTCTGCACACACTCAGCTGCAGTTTGGGGCCTTAGTAAGCGTGTGTTCCCCCCATGAGCTCAGGACACTATCCTGCCTGGGATCGGTCACAGTTTTGTTAGCAGCAGGCTGATGAGTAGGCAATATAATTAATTAGGGTTTCTCGGGACAAATATATTGAAGCAGGGGAGTGCACAATGTAAAAAAAGGCTGGGAACCGCTGGTATAGGCCATGATCACTCCATTCTCCGCAGGAAGCGACCAGCTTGATTTCAGTGAAATATACGGGACAAAGTACTTTCACAACGTGACCATTTCTATACCTTCAGGACAACTGAATGTTTTTCATTTCCCAACACAGAAAGTAATTGAACAATGAAAATAAATCCTTCAAACCCCAAGCACAGAGAGAGATTGCAGAACAGCACTTTAAAAGCTCGGTGGGCCCTTTAAGACTGGAACGTATTGCTAAAAAACATACTTTCCTGATTTGCAACCACGACATACTGGTTGCTGGTCATTTTGTGAGATTGTGTATATGCCTTGCACATTATTCACCTTGCAATTCTCCACTTATTTATTAAGACCTTTTGAAAATCTTTATATTGTGTAAAGATTAAATTGTGTATATTGTTGGCTCTGTGAAAGCACAGACATTTGTAATTACAGCAGTAGGTCTATAAATTGAGCACCAGATTATCACACCCCTTATACCTTTCCGTAACTATATACTTACAGACTTTAAAGAGCTTCGGGACGAACTGAAGAGAGAAAGCAAATCAGGTAGAATTTCAAAACATAAATGGCATTCGAGCATCTTGACACAGCTTTCTTCTTGCTACAATGTCAGAATCTATTTGCCAGGCGTTCAAGCAGAAGGCATCTTAAAAGAGCATCTGCCAACAAAAAATGTCCCCACTTTGGAACAGATGTAAAATTGCTTTCGTCCTCTGGGAGAAAGAAATAGCCTGGCAATCCTTGTGAAGCACCGACTCCACTACAGCTCAGCTTGACCTTCATGGGCCAGTTATAATCCACAAAACGGGATTTCCAAATCTGCGTGTATCCGTGCTGAATGAGGAGCACACATGATTATAGTGTGTGAGAATCTGTGGTTGCTCCAATGCTCTTCTCTACAAGGTACATTTTGCCTAAATGAGTACAAATGCAGCCAAGATCTATGGTCGCACTTTTCCGCACATGTGCTGGTGAACTGCAGACCAAGTGAGGCCTTATCACGGCTACCTGCATGGGGGAGGGGGGGATTTCCCATGAGGATTAACACGGTGTGGGTCCCTGCTTATGAATGGGACTCCCGCTGTGTTAATCATACCAGGTTGCACCAATCTGGAAGAGACACGCAGTGAGAGCAGATAGAAGTGGTCCCTGCACAGCTCCAACAGGCGCTTTTATTTTATGTCCGGGGACCCCTGCTTCCCGAGTTACAGGCCTCTGTATCGGGTGCCGGTACCTCCTGCAACTTGAATTCTCCCGCGTCACGGCCAACGTGACTGGGACATTTAAACTTGTAGGGGATACCGGCACCCAATACCGGGGCCTGTATCTCGGGCAGCAGGTGATGCCCGGGGCTGAAATTAATGCAGTTCAGCTCCAGAATGCCCCTGCTTCAGTACTAAGCAATTCAAATTAATTAAAATCAGCGCGAGAGGGACCGCTTCTGCCTGCTCTCACTGCGCAGCTCTTCCAGACTAATGCGGCCCGGAGACCCATTCAGAAGCAGGGGCCTCCACTGTGTTAATCCTGATGGGCAATAAGTCTGGCTCTGGGGAATCCGCGGTCTGGCAGTGGTTAGGCTGTGTTTAACTTGACGTTTCCGTGAGGAAAACTCGTTAATAAAAGTGGACTGCATCTGTAGTTCTTACTAGGACCACAATGGCATCTTTAACAGGTTGAAGGTGGGTGATTAATGCCTCGGAAAAAAAAAAAAAGAAAAAAAATAGGATTTTAAAGGAGTATGTTGAAACATTGTGTTTCTATCTCACCCAAATGCTTTGGTAGCTTTTTAGAACTTTATTCAAGCTGTTTTACTAGGAGACTGTTTATAAGCCAAAAGACAAGATTTTTGGCGTGGCGGCTGAACGATGGCCCCGTCACGGCTGCGTCTCAGCCAATGAGGGCGTACCAACCACGTGGCATCATGACCACGCACCCGCCACCCCGTCATGTGTGATCTGAAGTCCTTCAGATCGCTCAGATAGAGGGACCGAGCGCCGCCAGGCACTCCGTGGGGCCGTAGCCTTAGGGACACCAGTGTGCCGATCCTTGTGACATCCAAGGTATTGGACCACCATACGAACAACAGCAAGGAGCAGTTCAGGAGGGCACCTTTTCTAACATTAATAATGGGATTATTATTCCAACCATCTTGTACTAAATATTTGCAACACAATATTGCCGTTTATAGATCAAGCAGTCTATGTTAATATCAAGTCAATTATTTAATGCTGCATATTGTTTTTGTAATGAAGGTAATGCCAAGAGCATTCATTGCATCTAAAGCAATATGATGTATGAAAGCACAATGTGCCAACGTACAGTAGCTATGGCTACATCAAGCGATTGGGGGAGTGACTATAGAAGTATAGCATAGCCTCCGGCCGCTATTTTTCTTTTGGGCCCTCACAGTGTAAGTCCTGATAGGTACAGGCACTGTGAAGGGTTAGATTCTCTCATGCAGGCCTAGCTTGTTGTTGCAGCCTGGATACCCAGGCTGTATCCAGGGGCGAGCCCAACAACAACCTGAGTGTCATTCTGGGGAGAACACTGGCTGGCTCACATGCAGTTAATGTGATGCCTGTCAGTATCAGACCTGCCATCATGTTATGGGGCGGGGTTACAAGCCCGTCCCCTGCGTATATATATATATATATATATATATATAAATATATATATATATATTTGGAGTCTCCATACAATCTCATTCAGTTCTTCATATATCCATCTATATGCATATATAATGCTATACATTGTATTTATTTGTTTGGATTATGAATATAATAACTGAGTGACTGTCTATATCACCACGACAAAGGAAAAATGTTATACATTTTTATTGTAAATGTTTCATTTGATTGCGTATATTATATATTTTGGATGTATTAAAGTTTTGTTATTTTTTGGTATTACTAAATTAGCTGGTCCACTTCGATCTATTATGATCGACAATCAGACATTATCTGAAGGGCTATTACAGTCCTAACTATCTTTATATTATGTACTGAGTGCAACAATTGGGGTACTTTCGATCAATTGTGTGTTATATACTTGCATTCTGTCTCCCCTCCCCCTGAGGAGTGTGTGTGTGTGTGTGATATCCTAAGCACCATCAGGGATAAGAAGATTGATGGAGCCTGCAGGCCCCCTAAAAGGGAGCTGCATTTTGGACTGTTGCTATCATAAAATGGCAGTTCCCGCAGAAAACGGGACACGCCTGGCACTGGACTATCTAAAATGGCGTCTCCCGCCAAAAAAACGGGAGCCCCATGTCTATTTGCAAAAGTTGCAGCCAGTTGCAAGCTCTTGCTTTTGCTCTGCCTCCAGAAAAAGGAGTGGGAGTGTGTGTGAGATATCCTGAGCACCATCAGGGATAAGGAGCTGATGGGGCCTGTAGGACCTTATACAAAGGAAAGGCTGTGACTTCTGGCTATTACAATAAAGATCCAGTTGAACCATCCTGAGTGTGGCTTAATGTCTGGGCCACTGAGTTGCCAGCATGGACCATCCTGGTACCCTAGGATCCTCGCTGGCTGGAGGAGCTGTTCACCAGAGATGAACCACCCTGAAAACCTGTCCTGATATCTCCCCATACCACCGCGGAGCAACTCAGAGCCTCCTGTACTACAAACAGGTATGCACCGCACCAGGAATACACAGGTAGCGACCCAAATCTCACATAGGGTGGGAGAACAGGTGCTACAGAAGGAATTAGGAGGGCTGTTACTTGCAATTTCTGCATTGAGGAAACCCACTAGTCCTGTGGTGCCATTGGACATTGCCTCTACAAGATCAGTTTCAAAAGTTAGAAGCACAATTGCTGTAGCAAGCTCCATAAGACACCAGCAAAAATACATTCCAAATAAAAACAGTGTTAAGGTACGAATGTCAACAGTTATACATAGCCCCAGCAGGGTGCGTCAAGTCAAAACAAACAATACATTTAATGTAATAACCTTAAATAGACACAATTAATGGCAACAAATAAAAAGGAGAGCATAGAACAGTACACAAAAAGTAAACATTGCAATTTAATATGTGCATCAAGCAGCACCTCCCTTAATCGCTCAAACACTTCTGCAACTTGTGACATAGCTCCATTTACTTTAACAGATAATTCAGTGTTTAGCAACCCTTGTATTTTTGCCTGCAAAGCATCTAGTAAGCAGATCTGAGCTTCAGATAAAGGCAATCTTCAGAGCTTAGTGCATGGCATGGTACAATTATCTCAAACTTAACTGCATCTCTGCTGGTACAACGAATTATGCTTAGGTTGCTACAGTAGCTTCTGGCATTTGTTATCGGACAGCTGAAACCTACCCCATGTCCTAAGTGATATAAATTCACGCTCAAGAAACACCATTATGACCTGTTCCCTGGTTGGCATTATTAGAGGAAAGGACAGGGATGAAATATGTAACTTGCAATAGCTACCCCATTAATCAACATGCCTAGGTACATTAGAGCCAGTATAAGAGCCTTATAGGTACTCTTTTTGTTTTTTAATTATAGATTTTATAAATAGTTCTAAGACAGACAATATAATTTAAAAAAAAAATCCATATAGAACATATTTTTGTCTTAATTGATGCAACCTTTCTACAGGACGAAATAAGACAGAATCTAAATCAATAGACAACATGCTTCTCAGTCTAATCCTTTAGTTGCAGACATGCAATCGTTATTTAATTGATATTGTGCCACAGACAGTGACATGGGTGGAAATATTTAACCTCACTGTCACATACGGCACACGTGTTGGCACGTGACTTGTATATGTGACAAGGGTTAATACACTTCTTTCTACCAGCCTCATTATGGGCCTCATTCAGAAAGCGTCGATAAGGCCCTTATCGAGCACTTATCGGCCAAAATGGCTACTCGTTTTCAGTAAGCCTCGATAAGTGCGCGATAACAGCCTGTATCGCAGTAAAATTTTATAACCAAAAGAAACTCGCCAATTGAGCGGCGATCAGCCGCTTATCGACCATTTTCAGAAGGATCATAAACTCGCGCGATTCTAGTACCCGCGAGTCGGCTGTCGCGGCCTATCTTCTCCCCAATCCAATTCACCTCAAAATTTAGGTAAATTGGTGGGGAGATGCCTCGATGAGCTGCGATATGTCGGGACTTAGAAAAAATCAGGCCCTTTTCCTGCCTCGAATTGATGCCGGGGGTCTCCGGAGCTGATAGCCATTAATACCAGCACTGGCATGCATCCGATGCAGGAAAAATGCATTTACAGCAACTTCATTACCTTAGCGGCTAACCGCTAGGGCAATGAAGGGGTTAAACACCCATGCCAGGCTTAGGCTGCGGTCCCAGTGATCACAGTGACACGCGCCCTCGGCAGGGGGGGGGGAAGAGGCGGCGCGTGCACAGCGCTACCCGCGATGTGCGGTCTTTAGGGAGAGAGAGAGATTGCGATGGGAGGGGGCGTGGTCGGGGTTTTGCGGGGGCGTGGTCATGAACTCACGCGGCTGGTTCGCCCTCATTGGCCTCCTTCGCCAGTTATGAACTCAATTATATTGAGTTAAAAAAAACTGCGAGTACAGCGCGGCTGCACCTTCAGCGGGAAGGTGAGTACTGGGCCCAGCCCCATTGAGGGGCGGTGCTTACACGCACAGCGCACGCCGAGGTGTGCGCTGTAGCAGTGACTGGGACCGCAGCCTTACTGTGGCTAGCGAGGGTGGGTGAAGGGGGAATTTGGCCCTTAGTGGCTGTTTAGGCCTTGCAGTGGGGGTTGCGGGGGGACTTAACCCCTTCATTACCTTAGCGGTTAATACCGCTATGGTAATAAAGGGGTTAACCCAACCGCTACCCACCCGCAAGGTCTAGACACCCATCCTTAGGGCTTATACCCCCTTCACTCACCCGTGAGGCCTAAGCACCCACCCCGGACTGACTATACCCATCCTGTACCCAGTGAGTAGTATAGTGGTACATCATACCCATATAATAAGGTGATAGAATAGGAGAAATGACTCCTATGCAATGCTCACAGGGAACGTCCATGTATAAATATGTCCTTATGTCACAATTGTCTTTCCAGAAAAAAAAAATCCATTATATATACATACACATACTGTATATGGATTATTATTGTTATGAAGTTTTACTGGTAAAAATTATATACGATTGATATGCTTTATGAGAAGGTAAATAAATGCCTTTATTAGATATATTAATTCTATGCCAGTTACATTCTAAGTTTTAATATATTGTGAGGATTCATAATTCAGCATCTGTTTGTTTTTAATACTCACGTCACTTCACACTGAAGTGAGTTTTATTATCTCACCGTTTCTAGTTAACGGTGTTTCTTTGAATTTAGAGCTGCTTGTTTCTACTTTGGGCTCTGACCGTTATAAATGAATAAATATAAAAGGCATAATTCTCTTACAGTTTCTATATTCTGTGCGTGTTTGTAAAATACCCAAGGTTCCTGACTTTTTCATGTAGTATCGTTTTTTATCAGCAAGCAATTGGTTAAGATATGTTTTCAACCATCAGCGTGATTATAATTGAGACCCTTCATTGGTCTCTTAGCTGATATGTCACAGAGGAGGCAGGATTATTTACTTCCCTGTGTTGCCTGCTTGTCTGTAGGAATCAGCTGTTACGTCATTGTTGAGGGAAGGAACTGTGGGTATTTAAACTAGATGTTTTGTTTCGTGTACTATACTCTTTGACAAAGGCCCTTGCGGCTGAAACGCGTCAGAGTGCTTGCTCTCTCAGAGCCGCTCTCTCTGCAGCAGAAATGAATCGCCGGTTTAGGCCTTTTCAGAGGCTCAATGCTCTCGCTGGCAGCAACTCGCCGTTTTGGGAATTTTGCTATCACAGGTAATCGAGGCTTTCTGAATACCGTGATAGCAACGCACAAAAAAACGTCATTTTAAATGCCCTGGCGATAATTTTTTATCAACCTTCTCTGAATGAGGCCCTAAGTCTCTAACTCTCTTCATATATCTCCATCTCTCCTTCCTTCACCACTTCTCAGTTCAGATGAACTCCTATCTTACCTGCACCCTCTGACACTACACAGCTATACCCCCTGCACTAAAACACAACCCTCCAAATCATCCTCACACATTCTCTTTCTTTCCATGCTTCTCCTTGCTTCTGGGGATATCTCTCCCAATCCTGGTTCCTGCTTTATTTCTACATGCTCTCGTCCTCGTCTTCCACATGCAACTTCTACTCCTTCTGGTGCCAAACCATCTAACCTCATACCCATCCCCTGCCACCTCCTTCCTCTCTCCCTTTCTCCTGTGCCCTTTGTAATGCACGCTCCTTTTCTAACAAGTTCCTCTCTGTGCATGACTTCTTTTTCTCTCACTCTCTGCTCCTTTTTGCTATAACTGAGACTTGGCTCACTCAGTCTGACTCTGCTCTGGAAGCTGCCCTCTCTTACGGTAGCCTTTCTTACTCCCACACTGTGCGCCCTGATGGCAGGGGTGGAGGCGTGGGGCTCCTCCTCTACTCTCTCTGCCATTACCGTATCCTTCCTATGCCTCCTTCTCTTGCTTTCCCCTTTTTTGAGACTCACACTGTCCAGATCTTCTCTCCTCTCCCTGTCCACGTGTCGGTCATCTATCGCCCACCTATCTCTACTCATCCCCTTTCTGCCTTTCTCTCTTACTTTGAATCCTGGCTCTCTTTCTCTCTCTCTCTCCTCAGACTCCCCTGTTCTTCTCCTTTGGACTTCAACTGCCATATTGATGACTCCCCTCTCCCTTAGGCTTCTTGCTTTCTCCCTCTAACCTCATTTGGCCTTCAACAGTGGACTGCAGCCAGCACCCACAAGGATGGCCACTACCTAGACCTGGTTTTCACTAAACTTTTCTCTCTCTGATTTCTCCATTTCCTCCTTTCCTCTCTCTGACCATCACCTGATCTAATTTTCTCTCTCTCGCTTCTCACCTTCTCCATCTACCCCTCGTTTCTGCAGAGACCTGCGCTCTATTAACCTACCAGATTTTGATTCCATGTTACACTCCTCCCTCTCCTCTCTCAGCCCTGCTCCAGACCCTGACAACCTGGTCAGGAACTACAACTCTGCCTTGGCCTCCTCTCGATCTACATGCCCCGCTTTCTCTCTGCTGTTCTCGCCCTTCTAACCCCTGACCCTGGCTAAATTCCCACATGTGCATGCTGCATTCCTGCACTCGTTCCTCTGAACGCCTCTGGAGACTTCCTTCACTACAAACTTATGCTATCCTGTTTCAACTCTGCTCTCACCCAGGCTAAACAAACCTACTTTTCTTCACTAATCAACACGTACAAATCTAACCAACGCCGACACTTCTGTCTTTGACTCCCTACTCAGACCACCCACAGCTGCCTCTTCTTCTTCCTCCATCTCACCTCAGGAATTTGCTGACTATTTTAAGGAAAAGGTGGAATCCATACATCAGAACATTCCCTCTGTTTCCTCCTCCCACCCTACACCGCTTCCCATCTCTCCTCCTGCCTTCCTTGACTCTTTTTCCGCTGTCACAGAGGAGGATGTGTCACTGTTTATCTCCTCTTCTCCCTCTACCTCTTGCCCTCTTTACCCCATTCCCTCCCATCTCCTAAAACCTCTTGCTTCTACTATAATCCCTATGCTCACACAGATTTTTAACGCCTCCCTCTACTCGGTTACCTTTCCCTCCTCCTTCAAACATGCACCAGTCATACCATTACTCAAAAACAGTAAGCTTGACCTACCGGTCTTTCTAACTAATCGACCCGTCTCCCTCTTGCCATTTGCCTCTAAACTCCTTGAATGCCTTGTATTCTCTCGCCTGCTCCATTTTCTCATAACCTATTCTCTCCTAGACCCTCTACAATCTGGCTTCCACACTGCTCACTCCACTGAAACAGCCCTCACTAAAATAACTAATGACCTTCATGCTGCCAAAGACAGAGGTCAATACACTTTGCTCATATTACTTGACCTCTCTGCAGCATTTGATACCGTGGACTATCCTCTCCTCCTTCAAATTCTCCATACTCTTGGTATTTATAACAAAGCACTATCCTGGATCTCCTCTTACCTCTCCCATCGTACTTTCAGTGTCTCTTCTGCTAGCACCTCCTCCTCTATCGATCTCTCTGTCGTGGGACCTCTCCTCTTTTCTCTGTACACACACTCTCTAGGTGACCTAATCAAATCTCTTGTGTTCAAATATCACCTCTATGCTGATGACACACATTTACTTTTCAAACCCTGACCTTAAACCTGCTGTACAGACCAAAGTTTCTGAATGTCTCTCAGCGATATCATCCTGGATGGTCCTCCGCCGACTTAAACTCAGCATGTCAAAAACAAAACTCCTCATATTTCATCCCAAACCTGGCCCCACTACCTCCTTCCTCATTACTGTTGGAAGTACTGTAATACACCCAGTAACACAATCACGCTGCCTAGGGGTCACACTCAACTTCTCTCTCACATTCAAAATGTATCTAAAACCTGTCACTTTTTCCTCCACAATATTACAAAAATACACCCTTCCTCTGTTTCCTCTGTTGCTCGACTGCTAAAACTCTGACACAGGCCCTCATTCTCTCCCGACTTGATTACTGTAACCTCCTGCAGTCCGGCCTTCCTGCCTCTCACATGGCCTCCCAACAAAGTTCATCTTTCCTGTCTTGCCTTCAAATACTTTCTGGGCAAGCTACCCGTCTATCTGAACAAGCTCCTCACCCCTACCACATGCAGCACTTCTCATTTGAGATCTGACTCCAAAAGACTGTTCATGGTCCCAAGGTTCAACAAATTATCCGCCCGCTCCGCCTTCTCTTACCGTGCACCCCAAAACTGTAGACTCTCACATTCATCACCAGTCTAAGTTCTTTCAAAACTAAAGCTGTCTCACATTTTAATCTGGTCTGTAACTGTTATATACAGTATGCCTATAATATATATTATCTCTAACTGTGCATGCTATGACTTGTATATAATGTATACCCTGTTCACTTATGTAACTGTATTTGTAACCATGTATTATTTGTCATCATAACTCTATGCCCAGGACATACTTGAAAACGAGAGGTAACTCTTAATGTATTACTTCCTGGTAACATTTTATAAATAAAAAAATAAATAAAATACAATCTATCCAAAACGCTGCTGCCAGAATCACTCTACTTTTTCTTAAATCTGTCTCAGCATCTCTCCTGCTGAAATCGGTCTACTGGCTTCCTATCAAATCCCGCATTTCACACTCAATTCTCCTCCTCACTTTTAAAGCTTTACACTCTTCTGCCCCTCCTTACATCTCAGCCCTAATTTCTCGCTATGCACCATCCCGACTCTTGCGTTCTGCTCAAGGATATCTTCTCTCTACCCCCTTTGTATCTAAAGTCCTCTCCTGCCTTGATCCTTTCTCATTGACTGCCCCACCCCTCTGGAATGCCCTTCCCCTCAACACCCGACTAGCAAACTCTCTATCCACCTTTAAGACACACCTTAAAACACACCTGCTTAATGAAGCATATGAGTAGCTCCGCGGCCAATACTATATACCTGATACATAAAGCTTGGCCCCTTAGACGAGCTTACCAGAATGCCTTCCTACTGTCTCTGTATGTTCTTTTCCCAAAGGGTCTTGAGTGGAAATTGAGATGTCCTGTGTTCCACCATGGACACTCCCTTAGCTAAAATCAAATTAATAATCCCAGATCCTGGGTTTTTCAATTATAAATTGATCATTGAAAGACACTGGAGACCCAACTTCTGGGTGTATTCTTTACCTATCCCTTTCATCAATATCGCTGGATGACATTTTTAAGATGCTGTATCTATGATGAAATGCCAGCGTCTGCTCCACTCAGATCGCTGACAAGCTTGTGCAGGAAGAAAGTTTGGAAACAACAAGGGCTCATAAATTCCACAGGCTAGCGAATAATGAAGGCAGATGGATAATTAGCCTTGCGTGTGAACAATTGTGCGCCCGTTACTCTGTCGCCTCAGGTTCCATACAATCCACTGCTGATGAGGATAGGTAAATGTAGCAAGGTGTTTCTGCAGTAAGGAATTGCTACAATGTACCTGTGTGAGCTGTATAAAACCTTACATACATTTTTTTTTTAGAAAGGAGATTGTATATGTATATAATAATAATAATTATAATAAAGCACACATTACAGGAATGTGTGAATAGTAATATTTATGAACATAATTATAGAAGCTCACAGGATAAAAAGCAAACACAATAATCCAACAACAATCTAATCAAATATGAAAAACCAGTCCTGTTGGTGTACTGTTCACAAGAATGAGTGGCTGGCTAGCCTGTAATGGAGTGAACTAAATAATGTTTGTATTGAAGGGAGTTGGGGGAAAAGGTGTTGAAAATGCCCCTGTTCAGAATCCTGTGTCCGTGAAAGCCTTACAAGAGGCCAGTGGCGCAGCCAGACATGGGCGGGACCCGGGAAAAACACATTTCAGGTTCCCGTTAATATTAATGCAGACTAATTTTTTTTTCTCCCTCTCCCATCCTCTCTCTCATCACCCTCCTCATCATCAGCTTTCCCCCTCATTATCACCACCATCAGCTCCCACTCTCTCTCAGCTCGCCCCCCTTTCAGCTCTCTCTCAGCGCTCTCTCCCCCTCAGCTCTCGCTCTCTCCCCCTCAGCTTTCGCTCTCTCCCCTTCAGCTCTCGCTCTCTCCCCCTCAGCTCTCGCTCTCTCCCCCTCAGCTCTCGCTCTCTCCCCCTCAGCTCTCGCTCTCTCCCCCTCAGCTCTCGCTCTCTCCCCCTCAGCTCTCGCTCTCATGCCTACCTTTGGCAAGAGATGATCAGAGGAGCAGCCGCCAGAGGAGCTGTGGCAGTAGACACCGGAAGTAAGAAAGATTTCCGGGTCAGACTGCTAGAGGGCGCTCCCTCCCCTGCCGTCCTCCTCTGCCTCTAGTGATGATTCTTCTGCTGGCATGTCCTTTAACACCAGGGCCCGCCGCCGGACAGTATCTCCCCCCGCCTGTCTCTTATGGTGGGGGGTGGGGAGAGAGCAGGCCCCCCATGTGTGCGGCCCCCTGGGCTTTGCCCGGGCTATACCTACGGTCTTGCAAGAGGCCAATAACTATACTGGATTGGTATAAATGTAGTCCCCCAACTGCAACGAGATCTGGGTTGGCCTCTTCTAAGACTTTTACAGACACAGGATTCTGAACAGGGGCATTTCCAACACTTTTTTCAACTCCCTTCAATACAAACATTATGTAGTTCACTCCATTACAGGCTAGCCAGCCACTTATTCTTGTGAACTCATTTTTCATCATTGATTAGAGTGATGTTGGACTTTGCTACTGATTATTTCTTTTTATATTATTATTATTATTATTATTATTGTGTTCATAAACATTACTATTCACATATTCCTGGAACGTGCGTTCATTCGTTGTTGTTTTTATGTATTTATGCAGGATGTGGTTCACTTTTTAAAGGATCAGTCACTATTTCCAGGACCCTTTCAATATTTATTTCTGGTCACTTTCCTATTTTTACATCGTCACTTCATTAATCACTTTTTTAATTATTATTTTTCACCATCACATTCACAGCCGAGATTTAATAATAGAGGTTTTAGATTGGCACCCATTGGAAACCCTGTTTTCAGTACCATAGTACTTACTTTCTTTCCCAGAATACAACACATCATCCAAGGGATAAACATGTAGTTTTTAGTCATAAAGAAAGAACATAATGATTCTGGAGAAACAAGGCTGTACCACTGAACTCAGCAGAACATGCGTTTTTATAATAGATTGCTGCTTTAAGGACTAGGTCACCTTTAGGGCCTTATTAGATGTAAATCTTACTGTGCAGCTAGTGGCTATTCAGCATAAAAGGACAAACACAAAGAAAACGCTGCCACGGACTTGCAAAGAAGTGGACAGAGAGTGATGGAAGACATGAAATGTACAATAAAAAGATGTGAAGGACAGTGGGCTCTATTTGATATGGTGAAAACCATAATGTCCAGACAATATAAGAGAAATGCTGCACACCTCAAAAAGAAAAATAATGATACAGTTACCGGTGCTCCAGTGTTTGCACGAAAGCCTGCGATCAGTCCTGAACAGATGAACAAAGGAACATAGGGCACAAAGGGTTTAGCAAATCAAACTCATTTATTGAGCCAACACGACGTTTCGACCATAATGGTCTTTATCAAGTGACAATGGCATAAGTACATTCCCTTGTAACAACATATAAATAGTGCCCCAAACCCCCACAATGCAACCTGTTCAATTAGTGCTGATGGAATTCATGTGCTGATTCACTCCTTCTAGCCAATGTCCAGTCTGTATCTCTTGTTAGATAACCCCAACAGCTGTTTGCAATCCTCTGTATGTCGTGGAGTTTACATTCTCATCAAAATTGGAGCACTAAGCAGATTTCGTATCTAGATGTGCTCCTCACATATGAAAATGGAGAACTTCATAGTGATCTTTATAGAAAACCCACAGACAAAAATAGCACTTTACATGCTTCAAGTTTCCACCCTGAACGATTGAAGCAAATGCTACCATTTTCTCAAAAGATCAGGGCTACACGCATAGTGGATAGGCCTATTAAATTGGAGGAAACTCTAAAGTAGATTGAGGATAGATTTGTTGTCTGTAAGGATTTCCCACGTTTTGCTTATAAACGTGGAGAAAATATTAAGGACATCCTGATTAAGGCTGATAATGAGAAACATTATATGGCACCACATTTTTTGAGCTCACCCAAAGTGCGTTGTTTTAAGTGTTATGGTTGTAGCATTTGCAACAGTCTGAACACGGGGGATAAGTTTTACCACCCAAGGAGTGGCAGATTGTTCAGTATTAAAGAGCGGATCACCTGCACAACTACAAACATAATCTACATGATTAAATGTCCTTGTGGACTATGTTATATTGGGAAGAGCAATCGTATGCTCAAAACCAGATTTATAGAACATAAGAGTAAAATCAGTAATCGTGCAGAGGATACCGCTCTCATCAAACATTGCTCCGAATTTAGTCACCCAATATCGTCATTGAAACTAATGGGTATTGAACATATTAAAAAAGCTAGGGCAGGTCAGGACAAGGATGTTTTACTATTAAAGCGGGAATCCTTCTGGATCCACACATTAGACACTGTATTTCCCAATGGACTGAATGATTTTTTTGTCATTGAGCTGTTTCATTGAGGAGAGATAAAACCCTTTTTTCCCCATAGGTTGATGCCATTGCCTGCTGTAGTTATATTAATAAATGGTCATGTGAATACACCTTGTGGGTTATGTTTTTGAAAAGACTTGACAAAGACCAACCTTTTTTAGCTTTTTTATTGTTAATCACTTTTCACAGTAAGATTGTATATCATACATCTTGTTCAAAAAGTGTTATGCTAATTCAGAACCCCCCCCCTTTTTTTCCTTCTTTTTACATCGTGGACTTCTGATGACGAAGATATCCTCCCCCACTGCATGACAGATAAAGGTGAATGTGAATGGATGAAAACGGAAGATCAACTACCCCCCTTATGCCTGCAGGACCGCAGGGAGACTGGCTTACACGTGCGCAATGACTTACAACTGGTCTGCGCTTTTTGCGTCCCAAAATCACAGAAGGGGAAGAGGATCGATCGGACAACTACTGCACATGCGCAAACTTGCAACGCACCAGATGAGACATCCGGATGCGTTCCAACTGTTAAGGACCCGGACTGATGACGTCAGCAGGATGAAAACGGAAGATCAACTAATCCCGCAGGGAGACTGGCTCACGCGTGCGCAATGACTCACAAGTAGTCTGCGCTTTTTGCGTTCCAAAATTATAGAAGGGTGAAGAGGATCGAGCGGACAACTACCGCACATGCGCAAACTTGAAACGCATGCGTTCCCACTGCTAAGGACCCGGATTGATGATGTCAGCAAGATGGATGCCACGATACACAGAAATGATGAGAATGTAAACTCCACGACATACAGAGGATTGCAAACAGCTGTTGGGGTTATCTAACAAGAGATACAGACTGGACATTGGCTAGAAGGACTGAATCAGCACATGAATTCCATCAGCACTAATTGAACAGGTTGCATTGTGGGGGTTTGGGGCACTATTTATATGTTGTTACAAGGGAATGTACTTATGCCATTGTCACTTGATAAAGACCATTATGGTCGAAACGTCGTGTTGGCTCAATAAATGAGTTTGATTTGCTAAACCCGTTGTGCCATATGTTCCTTTGTTCATCGAAAACCATAATGTGCCATCAGGAAGGAATTGATGGTTTCCCTTCATGAGACAGCATTGGATGATGGATAACTATCTATGTACATTTAAAATAGGTTGTACTTGATAGACATGTGTCTTTTTTCAATTTCATCTATGTAACTACAAAATATTAGGAGTGGCTCAGTGAGTAAAGACAATGACACCGAATTTGGAAACCTGGTTCAATTCCCGGTGTTGGCTCCTTATGACCTTGGGCAAAATCACTTTAATCTCCAAGTGCCTCAGGCACCAAAAACATAGATTGTAAGCTCACCTGGGCAGGGACAAGACAGCACAATCGAGACGAGGAAAAAGCGGAGCACTAGAAGAACAAGTGAGAGGGGGCTACGAACCTGGTGTTGATAAAAATATCCTTTATTGATCCAGCGACAGAGGAAAATATATGTGCCGCTCGGACGCGTTTCGCGCATCAGCACTTGGTCAACTCCGTTTCTCATCACCAATTGGTGTCTGTAACAATCCTACGCGCTGCGTACCACGCGCTATACTGTAATTGTGACGCGCTTTGCGTCCCATTGGGAGAAAAGCGCCATATGAAATAAAGTTATTATTATATTCCGGAGCACAGTACAATGGGGTGTGAAAACAAGAACAATAACATGACATTAACATACACTGGTGCAGTACATACTGTAACCAGGGACGTGCTTCAAGGATCTTACAATCTAGAAAGGACGGGAAAGTGGAAACAGAAGATATGGGGGGGAGAACAAGGCTGGTACCTTTCTAAAAGCTGCTCACCATGAAGCAAAGCAGCTGGGATGCTCCTAGCTTTGTAACACATCATCGGCGGCAGGAGGGAGAGGATTATTAAAGAGATATGAGGAGCATGATGCATTTGCAGAGTTAACAATGTATTCAGTTCCATTCACTGGAATAGTTACTGCATTGTTTAAACATAAAAAGAAAAATAAATAAATATTTATGCTACATATAAAATACAAAAACATACAGATGTTAAAGCAGCAATATAAGTTAAATTAAAAATATATATATATATATATTTTTTTATTACAGGTTTGAGCAGGGGGTCTTCTGGAGATGAACTGTGTTAATTTCAGCTCAGGGGACCCCCGGCTTCCGTGGATACTTACCTCCGCAGGGAGAGCCTGTATCTCTGGGTAGTTTAAAGCAGGCCCCTCTGCCTGCTCTCCCCCCCTTTACCTCTTCTCCAGCATTGCCATGGCAACACGACGCCATGTGACCCCATGGCGTCATTGTCGACGTGTCGCCAGAAGCCGAGACAAAGTAAGGGAGATACAGAGGTGCTCCACCAGCATTTAATTTAAATGCTTTGGGGGAAGAGCGCGTGCCTCTGTAAGCGGAGCCCCCCCCCCACCACTGGAATATGTTGCACCCCCCGGTTTGGGCACCCCAGGTTTAAAAGGTGCAGGTCACGTAGGCCAATACCGCGTGCCTAACTTAATGGCGTTTTAAATGTCCTGTGGGCCAATAGGAAGCTGTGACGTCATACGGTGCGGCTTCCCATTGGCTCCTGTGACCTAAACCTTTATACTCTGCAGAGATTTATCTGCATCACATACATTTTCTGTAGTCCCCAGTCTCCAATTTCTCAACTATATCAACATAGTTTAAAGCCAATTTGAACTAGCCGTTAAGATTATGTAAAATGCGGCAACATTGCCCAGCTGGACCCAGGCATTACTGGCATATTTCCCGATTTAAGCCAGCCCAAAATGGAGAATACTTTATATGATTTATTGTGTTGCTTGCTCTTGTGTTATTCAAAATTAGGGGTCCATTCGGTGAAGCCTGAAGAGGCGGGTTTTGGTCATAAACTTCTAATTGGGACTTCTGTCCAAAATAGCAGCTTCGGGCCACGTAGCCATTACCCATTAATCCAAGGGTGGCCGGCCTCAGGGGCCAAAGAGGTCAGGTTTTAAGGATATCCCTGCTTCAGCACAGGTGGCTCAGTTGAAGACTGAGCCACTGAAACTGCAATATCCTTAAAACCCGATCTGTTGGTGGCCCCTAAAGACTGGAGCTGGACACCCCTCTGCATTAGACTTTCAAGCTTGTAAACAACTCAGAGTATGAAAACATGACTGCATGCGTTTATCGCACTGTAACATGCGCTGCCAAGTGGGAATTCACATTTAAGAAGTGATACTCCACTGAGCACTTCATTAATTAAGAGCCAGGAAAGGAAGTTTGCTAAACGAAGCAAATGTTCTTATCTCTTCTATCTAAATTCATTAAAACTGACAGGAAACCAAATATCACCATCTGTCTGCTAACAGTAAAGGCTCTAAAAACAGCTCCAGGGAAGCGGCAGAGCACATTACAAAACTGCACATTTCAAAGGTTAACCTTATTTTAGGGAGCAGGCAGGAGGAAACACTTTCATATATTGTTTACTTTCTGTGCTACACATATATAGGATGTGCGGTCCCCACTACCCAAAATACAATGCAGAGGTAATGAAGGACCTTTGAGGACAAACAAAACCCATTCTAAAGTGACATTGGTGCAGTATGTGAATTGATAGCAGCTGGTCCACAATTTCCATTTAATCCCTAATGCGATACCAAAAACTAAAATTGTACAAAACAGTAACACTGATTGTTTGTCAACAAAGAGGAGCAATCTATTATAAAAAAAACACAAAAAAGGAGTTACACACACGCACACACTTTTAGTTATGGTGGGTGAAAAAGGCGACACATTCACGTCTTACACAGGTCTGCACCCCTGCCTTTCACCATTATCACCTAGCATACTGTGCTCCAACTGCAGCAAGGGATTCTGGGAAATGACATGCAAATGTGGAGGTTAGTTGTGTATAAAAAAAAAATGTTGTCTCTATTTTAGAACGGTTTGTCTTGTGGCCCTAGGACATGGGTGTGTAAGGGGTCCTGCTGCCAGTGTCTGTTATGGGGTATTTGGTGCCTGACCTGGCTACGCGCCTCCCTGTTCTTGGCTTCCAGTAAGCGGTGGTCTCGGGGGTGGAAGCACGCTGCTGGTAAGCTGGTATTTGGGATAGGTTGCCAGGTGTCGAGTATTGAACCGGACTTTCCTGTATTTGGACACTCAGTCCAGTAAAAAAAAAAAAAGAGAGGTAATACTGGACATGTATGTGTCCAGTATTACCTCTCTGGACATTGTGACCTGACCAGCTTGGGAGGCCGCAGGATTTCCCTGAGCAGGGAGAGAACAAGGCTGTTGCTAGGGGGCTGGGCAGTGTCCTCCATCCTGTTTGGCTTCTGCTGGGTAATGCAGCCAATCAGGAGGAGGTGTCAGGAGCCTGGAATTGGGGCCAAGGAGAGGAGAAAACAGCATGGAGCAGTGAGAGGTGAGTGCTTGTCGAGCACGTCGCACCTGTCACCATTGTGTCCGGTATTTTTGGAGAAGCCACCTGGCAACCCTAGCCAAGGGGATGGGGTATCTCCATCCCCTGCCCTCAGAGAATTGAGACCTTCCATTGCCCTTGTCGGTACCCCAGGTGGAGGTTATCAGGAACTGAGGCCATGTTGCCTGGAGTCCGGAAATCAACCCCCTTCCAGCTAGGAACCGGAATCCAGATAACAGTTGTCAGCAAACTAGAGGAGCCCGCTCTAGATATCATGCTTATAAATGCTAGGTCAATCGTCCACTGTGCCCCGCTGGTGCATGAGACAGTTGTCTTGGGTCAATCACATCTAGTATTTATCACAGAGAACTTTCTAACTGCTGGGATTCACATTCCTTTGAGTAACCCAGTTCCTGATGGGTACTCTCTTGTATGTTCCTAGGGAGGGTAAGGAGAGGGGAAAGAGTAGCCATGTTATTTCAGTCCAATCTTATCTGCACCTCCCACCCTGGGCCTAGTGTCAAGTCTTTTGAGTATATGACCGTTCACTGTGCCATGCATGACAACCAAACTTTTTATGGTGTATAGACTGCCACGGGAGCGATTTTGTGTCTCAGTTGTCGATGTGGTCACTCCAGTATTACTAGAGTTCCCTCATTCTGTGATGCATGGGGACCTGGACATGTAGGTTGATGACCCAGACAATGCAGAAGCTAGGGATCTTTTGGATAATATGGGATTTTGTAAATGTGTGCATGGCTCGACACGAGCACGGTCATACACTTGACTTGATCTTCGCGCAGGGAGTATCAGTTGGGGAGGTTTTCCTCCCCCCTATGGACAGATAATAGGGTGATCCAGGCTCATATTTGAGGCGCCCAACAAACCCTTAAATGGAGCGGTGGGTCTGAGGCACCTTGGGTACGGCCTAGAAGGTTGCTTGAGCCCATTAGGTTTAGGGCTTCCCTTGGGGCCCATCGGTCCTCATTTGCACTGAATGACAACATCTCTGTCTGCATCGAGAAGTACAACCTGGCAATCCCAGTTGGGAATTACAGATCCTGACAATGAAAAACTTAAATACCCTATTTTCTTAGTTCTGCTAGTAAAGTTACCAACACCTTTTGTGAAGGTCCTAGGGAAAGTCGCATGGAAATGTTGTAAACTGATAATGCGCCTGACCGACGGCAAACCGCAGAAATGTTCAGTGAATGTTTGCTATCGGTATATGAAGATGGGCGTCTTTTAGGTCAAACAACACCATCCAATCGTCTTGTTCCACGGTTGCCATGACTATATTCAGAGATTCCATTCTGAAGTTTCTTATATGGAGTACCTGGTTGATCTTTTTTTAAATCCAACATGGCTCTGTATGATCTGTTTCCCCCCTCCCCCCCCCCATCAAGAAACATGACGGAGTAGACCCTTTGAAATCTTTGATATAAGAGGGACTGGCTGTATTGCCCTGTTTAATAATACTGTTAAATTTAGTTTCAAGGCTTTGTTAATTGGGAGTCTGAAAAACTGGGTATGTCCGGGTATCTTCTTGAATTCCATACAATATCCCTTGGAGGCTATGCTGAGTATCCAGGCATCTGAATTAGTCTGAGCCCAAGTGTCCCAGAAACTATTGAGTATTCTTTAACATGGAGACAGCCGAACTCTCCCCATGTCATTCAAATCTTCCAGAGCTTTGGCACAAGGGACCACAAAAGACAAAAAAAAAAAAAACACCTCATCTCCGATAATGGACCTTTCGTTCATTATAGTTGACCCTATGAATCTTCTTTTTCTTTCTTGAGGTATAAATATACTTTTTCCTCCCGAAGCCTTTGTTGATCGTGTCTAACCTTCTTCCAAACAGTAAATGCTCTTCTGGCTGTCACAGACAAAGCTATAGATACTGCAGCCAAACTGAATCTAAAAGGTACTTCCAAAACAAATGATGTGGCTAACTTTAATTCTGAAAGAGCATTGATGATCTTTTGACTCTTTTCCCTAAATCCTCTGTCACATTTGCAATCCATAGCTTCAAGGCTTTGTGATACTATGGTAGGCTGACCATACGTCCCGTTTGAATGGGACAGTCCCGTTTTTTAACTATTTTCCTACCGTCCTGTCTTTTTAATCTAAATTGTATTGTATTGTATGTCTTTATTTATATAGCGCCATTAATGTACATAGCGCTTCACAGTAGTAATACATGTGGTAATCAAATAAATAACAGATAATATAAATAACAGATCATGGGAATAAGTGCTTTAGACATAAAAGTAACATTTCGGAAGAGGAGTCTCTGCCCCGAGGAGCTTACAGTCTAATTGGTAGGTAGGGAGAACGTATAGAGACAGTAAGAGGGAGTTCTGGTAAGTGCGTCTGTAGGGGGCCAAGCTTTATGTATCGTGTTGAGAATATCCACAGTGCTATTCATATGCTTCTTTAAGCAAGTGTGTCTTAAGGTGGGTCTTAAAGGTGATAGAGAGGGTGCTAGTCGCGTACTGAGGGGAAGGGCATTCCAGAGGTGTGGGGCAGTCAGTGAAAAAGGTTTAAGGCGGGAGAGGGCTTTGGATACAAAGGGGGTAGAAAGAAGACATCCTTGAGAAGAACGCAAGAGTCTGGATGGTGCATAACGAGAAATTAGGGATGAGATGTTAGGAGGGGCAGAAGAATGTAAAGCTTTAAAAGTGAGGAGAAGAATGGAGTGTGAGATGCGGGATTTGAACAGAAGCCAGGAGAGGGATTTCATGAGGGGAGATGCTCAGACAGATCTAGGAAAGAGTAGAGTGATTCTGGCAGCAGCATTTAGGATAGATTGTAGGGGAGACAGGTGAGAGGCAGGAAGGCCGGACAGCAGGAGGTTACAGTAATCAAGACAGGAGAGAATGAAGGCCTGAGTTAGAGTTTTAGCAGTCGAGCAACAGAGGAAAGGGCGTATCTTTGTTATATTGCGGAGGAAAAAGCGACAAGTTTTAGAAATGTTTTGAATGTGAGGGGCGAATGTGAGAGAGGAGTCGAGTGTGACCCCTAGGCAGCGTGCTTGGGCTACTGGGTGAATGATTGTAGTTCCAAAAGTAATGTGGAAGGAGGTAGTAGGGCCAGGTTTGGGAGGAAGTATGAGGAGCTCTGTTTTAGCCATGTTGAGTTTAAGGCGGCGGAGGGCCATCCAGGATGATATAGCAGAGAGACATTCAGAAACTTTGGTTTGTACAGCAGGTGTAAGGTCAGGTGTTGAAAAGTATATTTGTGTGTCGTCGGCATAGAGGTGATAATTAAACCCAAAAGATGTTATTAGGTCACCTAGAGAGAGTGTGTACAGAGAAAAGAGAAGAGGTCCCAGGACAGAGCCCTGGGGTACCCCCACAGAGAGATCAATAGAGGAGGAGGAGGTGTTAGCAGAAGAGACACTAAAAGTACGATGGGAGAGGTAGGATGAGATCCAGGATAGAGCTTTGTTCCGAATACCTAGAGTATGGAGAATGTGGAGGAGAAGAGGGTGGTCCACTGTGTCAAATGCTGCTGAGAGGTCGAGTAATATGAGCAGAGTGTAATAACCTCTGTCTTTGGCAGCATGGAGGTCGTCAGTTATTTTAGTGAGGGCTGTTTCGGTGGAGTGAGCAGTGCGGAAGCCAGATTGTAGAGGGTCTAGGAGAGAATAGGTGTTGAGAAAATGGAGCAAGGGAGAGAATACAAGACGTTCAAGGAGTTTAGAGGCAAAAGGATGGAGGGAGACAGGTCGATAGTTAGAAAGACAGGTAGGGTCAAGCTTGCTGTTTTTGAGTAATGTTATGACTGTTGCATGTTTGAAGGAGGATGGAAAGGTTCCAGAGCAGAGGGAGGAGTTAAAAATGTGTGTGAGCATAGGGATTATAGTAGGAGCTAGAGGTTTTAGGAGATGGGAGGGAATGGGGTCAAGAGGGCAAGTGGTAGAGGGAGAAGAGGCGATCAACAGCGACACATCCTCCTCTGAGACAGTGGAAAAAGAGTCAAGGAAGGCAGGAGGAGAGTTAGGAAGAGGTGTAGGATGGGAGGAAGAAACAGAGGGGATGTTCTGCCGTATGGGAACCACCTTTTCCTTAAAATAGTCAGCTAAGTCCTGAGCGGAGATGGAGGAAGGAGAGGCAGCTGAGGGTGGTTTGAGTAGAGTATCAAAGACAGAGAACAGTCGGCGTGGGTTAAACTTGTGCATGTTGATTAGTGCAGAAACGTAGCCTTGTTTAGCTTGCGAGAGGGCAGAGTTGAAACAGGATACCATAAATTTGTAGTGAAGGAAGTCTGCGAGAGTGTGAGACTTCCTCCAGTGGCTTTCAGAGGAACGAGTGGAGGAACGCAGCATGCGCGTGTGGGAATTTACCCAGGGTCTAGGGTTAGAAGGGCGAGTGCGGCAGAGAGAAAGCGGGGCATGTAGATCAAGAGACGAGGACAAGACAGAGTTGTAGTTCCTGACCAGGTTGTCAGGGTCTGTAGCAGAGCTGAGAGAGGAGAGGGAGGAGCTTAAAGTTGACTCAAAGTCAGGTAAGTGAATAGAGCGCAGGTTTCTGCAGAACCGGGGGGTAGATGGAGGTGGAGAAGGGGAGAAGCGAGATAGAGAGAATGAGATGAGGTGATGGTCAGAGAGAGGAAAAGGGGAAATGGAGAAATCAGAGAGAGAGAAGTTTTTAGTGAAAACCAGGTCTAAGTAGTGGCCATCCTTGTGTGTGCTGGCTGCAGTCCACTGTTGAAGGCCAAAAGAAGAGGTTAAAGAAAGAAAGCGGGAAGCCCAAGAGAGAGAGGGGTCATCAATGTGGCAATTGAAGTCCCCAAGGAGAAGAACAGGGGAGTCTGAGGAGAGGAAGAAAGAGAGCCAGGATTCAAAGTGAGAGAGAAAGGCAGAAGGGGGATGAGTAGAGGTAGGTGGGCGATAGATGACCGCCACGTGGACAGGGAGAGGAGAGAAGATCTGGACAGTGTGAGCCTCAAAGGAGGGAAAAGCAAGAGAGGGGGGAATAGGAAGGGTTCAGTAACGGCAGAGAGAGGAGAGCAGGAGCCCCACGCCTCCACCCCTGCCATCAGGGCGCGGAGTGTGGGAGAAGGAAAGGCCACCATAGGAGAGGGCAGCTTCCAGAGCAGAGTCAGACTGAGTGAGCCAGGTCTCAGTTATAGCAAAGAGAAGAAGAGAGTGAGAGAGAAAGAAGTCATGTACAGAGAGGAACTTGTTAGAAAGCGAGCGAGCATTCCAAAGGGCACAGGAGAAAGGGAGAGAGGAGGGAGGGTGGCAGGGGATGGGTATGAGGTTGGAGGGGTTAACACCAGAAGGAGCAGAAGTTGCATGTGGGAGGCGAGGACGGGAGCAAGTAGAAATAAGACAGGGACCAGGATTGGGAGAGATATCCCCAGAAGCAAGGAGGAGAAGCATGGATAGAAAGAGAATGTGTGAGGATGATTTGTAGGGGTGTTTTTTAGTGCAGGGGATATAGCTGTGTGGTGTCAGAGGACGCAGGTAAGAAAGGAGTTCATGTGAACTGAGAAGTGGTGAAGAAAGGAGAGATGGAGATATATGAATAGAGTTTGAGACATACTGAGGCTGGTAGAAAGAAGTGCATAATTTGAGAAGAAGTGAAGTCACAGCAAATATAAATGGTAAAGGCAGCATCACAGCAGTAATGATGCAGTCTGGTATAGATGATATCCTCCTTTCCAGCGTAGTTCAAATGCAGGAATCAGGGCCAGTTGGGGGTGTCCACTTCTTCCTCACTTCTTTTGTCTATTTTGTCTCATTTTCTGGGGGTTATCATGAACAATAAAAAACAGTAAACAGTAGAAACAATGAGAACACACCTCATTGTTGTATTGGCGTTTTAAACACTATAGAAAGGAAAGTGGATATTAATTACTTATCTCATTACAGCATATAGCATTAATGCTGAACCACCAGTGACAAGACACACAAGACAAGAACTTCCTGCAGCCATCACCGCAGCCGCCGCCTGTTCTGCCATCCCATGGTACAATCGTGGTGAAATACAGTCCCCCTCTATGTCTACCTAAAAAAAATTATGAGTTCTGTCACTGAACAATAATTGTTAGCTCAATATATTCATATAATAAAAGTTTTGTTATCGTCTTACTTTTTCATGAATACGGAATATTACATAACTCCGTCCCGTTTTTGCCATCCCAATATCCCATTTTTGTCTCATGGAAATATGGTCAGTCTATACTATGGCCACAGATTGTCTGCAGGTTGTTCCATCTATCTTTGGTGTCACGAAAAGTAGCCGCGTCAGAGACTGGTAGAGTTGTCTTTCTAGCGTACCCAGCGATCACTGCATCTACCCTTTGGAGGATAGTCCCAGAATCCACATCTTTATCTTCAAAAGAATACATCCTTGCAAATGGTTTCGACTTGACTACCTTCTTATCCGATTGTGGCCATTCAGTCGTAATCATTTATTTCACGACATCATAAACCAAAAGACAAGGTTTTAGCTTTTCTTTGTGAGCCTCTGAACATCCGATCCTTAGGTTCATTAGATAGACATTCGATTTGTCAAAAACATGTGAACCACTTTAAAAGCGGCTCAATGAGATCCAAGTCGAAAGATGATGATTCATCTGTCACAAACTAATTTTCCGCCAATTCCAGACCTGCCTCTGATTCTTCAGAAGATAAGGCCATGGGTCTATCCAGACTAGTGTGTCAAGGCGTCCACTTATGACCCATTTCTCCATTACGAAGAAGGAGCTTTGCCTTGCACTAAAGTATCTTTCATGTATGATACGAAATCAGCAGGTCCTTTCCAGGGGTGCGCAAACTTTGACTCCGCTGTGTCATTAGATGCCGGGTTACCATGACGACACGTCGCTGGAAGCTAAGGTAAGTATGTTATAGAGGCCCCCGGGTGCGCACCCCTGCTTTAAGCAACCTTGGCAAGAGCTTCCTATTCTTTAGCGCAGGTCTAATCACAAGCAGAGCATTAATATAGTTTTCCTCCTAGCCTTTTTCTCCAAGGATCTAAACCCGCCTTTGGGCTGAATGCCTGGAGCACTGATCGAAAATCATGAATTATACATACAGATAAATGTAAAGTTATGCATTTGGGAAACAAGAATATACAGGCAACTTGCAAATTAAATGGGAGAAAATGAGGTGAATCTTTGATGGAGAAGTATTTAGGAGTGCTTGTAGACAGCAGACTTCGCTATAGTGCCCAATGTCATGCAGTAACTGAAAAGGCAAACAAGATCTTATCTTGCCATAAACGAGCAATGGATAGAAGCATAATTATTGCCGCTAAAAAGCTTTAGTAAGACCATACTATAAATATGGAGGACAGTATTGGGCACCACACCATAAAAGACATTATGGAACTAGAAAAAGTGCAGAGAAGGGCCACAACATTAATGAAGGGGAGGGGAAATCTGATTTATGAGGAGAGGCTAGCTAAATTAGATTTGTTTACAGTAGAAAAGGAAGAGCCCAAGGGGTATATGATGACTACATACAAATCTATTTCGGGGACAATACAAGGAGCTTTCAAAAGCACTATTCACCCCAAGGGCAGTACAAACGACACCTTAAGGTTGGAAGAAAGGAGATTTCACCAGCAACAAAAATAAATGGTTCTTTACAGTAAGGGCAGTTACAATGTGGAATTCATTACCCATGGAGACTGTGATGGCAGATACAATAGATATCTACAAAAAAACAAAAACGACATCTTTTTAGAAAGGAAAGGTATACAGGGATATACCAAATAAGTAAACATGGGAAGAATGTTGATTTAGGGATAAACCGGATTGCCAATATTTGAAGTCAGGAAATAATTAAATGTTTCCCTTATGAGAAAGTATTAGATGATATTTCACTGGGGTTTGTTTGCCTTCCTCTTGTTCAAATACAAATATAGGATAAGTATATGTCGTATATATTTAGCATGGGATGAACTTAATAGACATACAGTATGTCTTTTTTCAACCTCATCTACTACAGTATGTAACTATATTCATCTCTTTTACTCCATATACAGTAGCTTAGTAAAACATTTATCTTATCCTTCAGTTACCCAAGATGTGATCATCGCTTGATGACCCTCTTGTACTGAGTTACATAAACGCTTACAGATATATTAGTGCCACTGATTGATAGGAGAACACAGGCCCAGGAATCAAGGGTACTTCCATATTTATGCAAGTGTAATTGATCCTGGGGGGTGGGGGGAAAGAGGTCTTGTACGTTGTATTGGATTACATTATATTACATTTATTTCACAAATACTTCCCATATTTATGAGAATAAAACTGTGATTGGGATCACCCTTGATTTTGGTACAGCCCGGTCAATTAAGGGCACCCCCATATTTGTAGTTTACAATTCTGTTTGTGAGAGGGGGGGCGATGGGAGGAGGAAAATGAAGAGGAAAGTGGCTGTAAAAAAAAAAAAAAACACCCTGGTGCACAAGATTCAAACGAAATGTTTTCATTTTAAAGCAGCAGTTTATGCTACTGTTTAAAAATTTTTTTTTTTTTCAATTCAATATGTGCATCAATACAATCTACACACTGACAAGTGATTAGCTAAGTTGCCGATCGATCCGCTCTCCTGTGATTGATCGGCAAAGATTCGGCTCGGGGGTTCTTTAAATCACTCTTAGGCCACAATTATAGTGCCCGTACGCGCGACGTCACGCGCAGGCGAAACAAACTAGGCTGGAGGCGACAGGGAGGCGTGGTGTTACGCGAGCAGTTCGTCCTCATTGGCTGAACCGCTCAGGTGACGCAGCCGTTGTGCTACAAAAACAATTTCAGTTGTCTGCTCCGTAATCTGTCGCTCCGTATTGCTTTGTTGTCGCCTTCATTTGTCTCCATAGCTTGTTCCAGCGATGCGCGCATTCGTGCCACCACTATAAGCGCGGCATTAGTACTGCAGAAGTGTATCCAAGATACAAAGTTCTGTGTGGAAGATCATGTGACCAGGCAGGCACTGGATACAATTGGTGCATTGCTAGAGAGAGGGCAAAAGGGGTGTGCCAGAGCCTGTCTCAGAAGAGAAAGGGGATGTGACGTTGTAAATGGTTGTTACATTAGAATACATTAGAAATGTCTTTAAAAATTGTTGTTTTTTTTCATTGCTAGAAGTATTTTCTCATAGTACAGAACTGATTGATTAAAAAAAAAACAACCACATGTAGGATGTTGCTTGAACTACAGCTTTAAATCGGTTCAAGAAATAGGCAAGCGACACAGCCAGCCATGGTATGTCAGCTCAAAGTGAACCCTCTCTGGACTCTTGCAATAATATACCTTCAGTATCTGCGTGAATCATGGTTTAAATTGCTGCATTTACATGAAATAACGGTGCGTCAAAATCAGGGTATATTTATAGAGTTCCAACAGTGTACACAGCGCTCTTTTATAATACAGAGAACACACGCAATACAATACAAGCAACGGGCATAGGAGCAGCAAAGGCAAAAGACCCTGCCCCAAAGAGCTTACGATTCAATGCCACCACGGTTTTATTTCTTATGTAAAAATACAAACCAAACCAGGAAGAAACATGCATTCAAATGTTATATTTTCTAAAACAGACAAAATGATGGTTTATGTCCCGTGTAATATGGCTCATCCAGACAAAATTTGGAAACCAAAAATTGCATTGCAAAGCTAGAAAAGAAAAAATTCCCACATTGTTTGCATACTTAGGTCGGTGATGTCGCTGATGGTTTGCTCGGGTACACCACCGACACAGAAACGTTAAAAAAAAAAGTCTTAAAATGTTATTGCAATTTTTGTATTATTCCTGCGGCCACACAGGTGGCTGGTACCCTTGGCAGTGCAATAGTTACATCTTAACATACTGAAATGGAAATCTAAAATCTCAGAGAGATCCTGTTTTGTGAGGAGTTCAGAATCTCTGCTCAGAGAGTGCAGGTGGACTGGACCCCTCATGATCGCTTTGAATGACCCAAGGACTTCAAGCTGTCAGCAGTTATGTTCCATCCTGCCCAAGGTCAGTCTTAAAGCCCACATGTTGGAAGCATTCTTTCCAGAGGAGCAGAAACTGATGAGGAGAGACTGTTTTGTAACTCAAAAACCAACGCATCCTTTGGTCATCTGTGAAAATGTTTCTGAGGCAAGCGTACTGTATTCAACGTTCAACCGAGTGCCTCATGGGCCAGAGTCTTTCAGTCTTTATAGTAAACAACCTTGAACAATTCTACCTACAATGCATAGACCAGAGAACAAACCACCACATAATAAGAAAACGATCATCATCAACTATGAAACACCATTACAACTCATGAAACCTATGACTGCCACCCTTTCACATTTGTGGAAAGTGGAACCGGAAGGGGATTGCTGGTGTTCGACTGCAGATGGAGCCTCTGCTGGACACTGAGCCGCTTCTAACATAAGGTACGTTTTAGGGTGTTAGTGGTTAGCGGAGGGGGTTAACTTGAGTGGTTTTAGTTAGGGTGACTGTAACAGGGGACTTATCCCTGTTCACAAATGTGCCTCTAATCCAGCAGTGTGGTGGTTAACTGCTGGTAGGCAATTAACTAACACCACCTGGCTGAGTACAGGTGTTAGAAAAAGCCTGCCTCTGAGACAGGAAGGGAGATTCCTTATTCCACAACTGGGCTGGACCAAGGAAGGACAGATGTCTTGAGCGGCAAGCTGACAACAAGACAAAGGGGACAAGATTCTAACCTGGAGCCCGGAGATTGCCTTAGCACACAAGGGTGCGGATCCAAGGGAGCAGAGAAGCTTCCCCTACAGCAGCCCAGCTAACAGATAAGACTTTTCGTATAAGATTATTATCTATGTCTATGTATATTGATAAATGTCTCTATGATTTGGGCTGGTGAATCGCTGGGCTAACCACGCAGTTAGAGAGAACTGGATCACAAGTGTATATATACTCCAGAGTGGAGTGGATTTTGTTTGCTGATTTACATGTTTGCTGTGTTTAAAGCAACAGGCGCAATAAAGCCTTATTTTAATTTCACCTTAAAACAGTCTCCATTGCGTACCTCTGAACACGTCTCTTACAGTGACCATATTTTTCCTGGGGACATATTTCACGCATTGCGTGAATGGCGAAGAGTTGCTCGGCAAGTACCGGATGCACACATTCACAAAATCGGTGCTCGTCAGCCACGTGTGCGCAATCGTAAAATCGGCACTCACCAGCCACGCAATTCGGCACTCACCGGGCCGCTCGTGTGTGTGCGCAGCCTGCAAGCGATGAAAAAACGGGACATTTACAAAAAAAAAGTCAGCCGGTATCTCAGTTTTGTCAGCGAGGTGAGTTGCGGCCAAGTGCCAGCAGTCATTTGGTGGCGGCGAAACAACCGCTACCAAATGTCCTAGACAGAGTGCGACTGCATGTTTAGACTGTAGATTATTACTGGAACTGTGTAGAAGAAGAACGATCTGACAGACAGGTCAGCACTTTCACTGCTAATGTGAATTGTGCAGTAAACTTCTTTGAAGATACAAGGCCTACCCTTAATTATATTTGCAGGAGATAATAATAGTATGTTATTTTTAGACAGAGCCAGTCATGTATGCAGGCATCGCTTTACAATACAGGAAGGCGTACAGACGTTTTAAAGGGACGCTTTTGGGTTCCTTTAGAAATAAACACATTTTTTCATTTTAAACAAGATCTCTGAAAAGTTAAATCCATGTCAATTGGGTGTTTTTCTCTACTTTTAGCTTCAACCTTTCTCTGTCAGAACCCAAATCAGAAGCAAGGGAGACACATACCGTGTCTATGAATGTACAAGGTGGATTATACACCGTTATCACTCAAAACTAAAGACATTTTTTTTTAAATGAGCTTAGATCCCAATATAAAGTGTCATATTGTGTTTTAAAGTAGAATTCCCAGGTACTTACTGGTGAAGCTACCAGTGTTAAAACTCCCTCCAGTGGAAACAAAATGGCCCTCAAATGTTGCTGGTCCTGTAGGCCAATAGGAAACTGCATGGAGAGAAGGAGCGGCTCAGTGAGTAAAGACACTGACTCGGGCACGGAGTATGAAGCAGGGGGAACTTGTTTAATTCCCTCCTTGTGACCTTGGGCAAGTCACTTTATCTCCTTGTGCCTCCGGCACCAAATAAAAAACATAGATGGTGTCTGCAAAAATGTCTCTGTAAAGCGCTATGTAAAAAACTACCAGCGCTATACAAGAACAAACAATTATTATAATGTCATCAGCTGCACATTCATACAGTATCAGACAGCCATTAACAAAGTCAGAATGTAACACCAGTAACTATACCGGCAAATACATCTCAGGAACAAGGGGGTCTATGGAGCTGAAAATATTATGGAGTTAGTGCTTTAAAAACGTCCCATTGAGAAACATTCGTGAAAATACTTAGAAGTGTCACATTTTTTTTTTTTAAACATTACACAGAAACCTTTAGAAAAGGTCATTGCTTGAGGCTTATTTGGTCCTTGGAGGAACATCATCTTTAAACTGCAGAAATCAACTACCGGTGAACAATGATGCGATCGGCAGGGGGGGTGGGGGAAAGGCAAACCATCGTCTCAGCCACTAGCAATTTATACTGTGACTGCAATCAAATATTTCTAAAAACAAAAAAACAAAAAAAAGAACATCCCGCTACGAAAATAAACAATTAGGGATTTTCCTCCAGAACCTGTAAGAGCAGCATTTTATCCTACAAACCAGCGATTCTCACACCTCATCGGGTCGTGGAGCGGGGCCAGGTTTTTGAAGCAACCACCCAACAGTTGCGTTCACCTGTTCTGCAAGTGTATTGGTTATTCCTTGTGTGGGTGCTGGTCCCCGAGGAGAGGGAGCAAGACAATGGCGGGAATAAAGAAGCTGAAATGTAAAGCAATACAGGCATACCCCGCTTTAAGGACACTCACTTTAAGTACACTCGTGAGTAAGGACATATCGCCCAATAGGCAAACGGCAGCTCGCGCATGCGCCTGTCAGCACATCCTGAACAGCAATACCTGTATCGAAGCTGTGCGCAAGCGGGGAGACTACAGAGCCTGTTACAAATGCGTTATTTACATCAGTTATGACGATTGCAGTACAGTACATGCATCGATAAGTGGAAAAAAGGTAGTGCTTCACTTTAAGTACATCTTCGCTTTACATACATGCTCCGGTCCCATTGCGTACGTTAATGCGGGGTATGCCTGTATACAGTAGCAGGTTTTAAACTGTCCAGCCATGTGCGTTTTCTTCTATTTAGTGGAAAAAGATGACAAAAAAACATCATGTAAGTCCTCATAATTATTAGTGGCTTACTGTGTCTAACACAATAGATGTATATTCCCCCAAACACTGCACAACACAAATTGGAAATGACTATACTGTGTATTAAAAAGATTCCACATAGCAAGTATACTTTGTTCAATTACCCTAAAAGTGAAAAACTAATATTAGTGTAATTGTCATATTACCTGATACATATTATGCTGCAGATAGACAAGTAATTCAAACAAATAATGTTTAAGAAGTGGACACTTAGCTATGGACCTCAGACAAGAGATTAAAGAAACTGTCCTGGAACAGGATTGTGTTTTTCCTCTGTCTTCAGGCTGCCAGCACTTCTCGGCCTAGCTGTTTCAACAATGTTGGGATCCTTTTGGGTTTATTGGCTTCAGCCAGTTGCCTTGCCAACCCCCCTGCCTTTTACCAGGATGGACTGCTCCCCCTCCCTTTGCCAGGTGGTATGGTCCCATTTAATTTCCCATCAGCCTAGACCAGCATGCTGTCTTTAGCACCAGCAGCCATCTTCAGCAGTCATATCTCCTATCCTGGTAAAGTGAATGATTTTCACCTATCTCTATATCCTGCATTTAGCCCACTGCCCTCATAGCTCCCCTTCCCCTCCATTGCTCTCATGTCCCAGTGTTCCCTCAGTACTTTCCCCCCTTTTTATTTGTATGTTGTTGCCCCAAATAAACACCAGCAAGTAAGAAGTTTCCCTTGCTTGATATATGGGATTGAGTTAACCTGCCTGTCCCTACGCATCTCTCAGGGTGTGATTGAGCCAGAACAGAAAACATAAAACATCTTTGCGTTAAATGTAAAAAAAAAAAAAAAAAGAGATCTAAATATACTTCGTCTGATTTTCTTTAATTTTTTTTAAAAAGGTGTCACTATTACATTCTACAACTTACATACTGTTTTACTAAAATAACTACCACTTGTGTTAAATCCTGTGCTTGTGAAGGGGCAGTGCTAGCATTTCATATCGTCACCAACCACATATTCGCATTGCTTGCAAAGGGCCCGCCTAGTACCAAATTGAACTAAACTACAGTGACACGAGGAAAAAAGGTTAAATCTGGCGATTGCTGCATTTTCCTCGTAATCCAAAATCTGACACCTACTGTACATTGCAGAAGAATTTTAAAATAATTGTGAGCGGGAACGTGAGGAGGGGGTTTGATTTCCTCTGGTTGCCCCCCTTTTATGGGATGTCACCGTTCAACAAGATTTTGGCCCCTCTACTCCCCTTATCTTTATTGGTTCTCTGATAAGGACTGGGTGGGATAAATCTACAGAAAACAAGATTGGTAAAACACTTCTCCATTCAAAGGCCCCTAAGAAATCCAACTTGCAATTCATTTCTTTAAAAAACAAACAAAGAGCAGCTAAACATTTGATATTAGCAAAGGGAAGCCAGTTAGGCTTAAAAGGTTTATATATAAAAAAAAAAAAGGATGGCTTTCTGGCCAGCTATATAGGATTGCAACCATATTTTAAGGGAAAAAAAATAGTTTTTGCAGATAAAATAATGCAAGACAGGCACCCACACAAACTTTCAGATACAGGTCACGGAATAAAACGCAAGCATCATATCCGTGTTACATATTTCAGTGCTCGACCCCAGCCTTTACACTTTTCTAACAATTTCAAAACAGGCAAGCGCAAACAAGAGTTCTAGTCTAAACCAGCGGCGCGCCCCCAGGGGGGGTGCGGGATTTTTTAAGGGGGGCGCGGCGGTTGCAGAGCCCCCACCCTTACCCCCCGGCGTGTAAATTAAATGCCGGGGGGGGCGTGAGGCCTCTGCAACTTCACTTACCTGCTCTTCGGGGTCATGTGGCAACGCGTCACATGATGTGATGTCATATGACGCTTGGAGCCCGAGAGCAGGTAAGGCGGGGAGCGCAGACAGGGGGTGCGCGAACTGAAAAGTTTGTGCACCCCTGGCCTAAACCATAATGAAAGCAAACGAAAGAAAAAGTGCATATAAAATAAACAGCATTGATTTTCCTCAAATGAAACACAGTGTGGAAGGACGTCCACGTTTCTCATCATCGGTCAAGGGGAAGTAGAAACACACACTAATCACATTAACCGGTCAGAGCCTAAAGGATTTAAGCCATTTTAACATCTCATTGTTAAGTGCGTGTGTTGCAGTGGAAGCAGAGGGGTTAATTTAAGGAGACCATGCAAAACGTACAGCCATTCTTCATTGAATTAACCATTTCATGTTGATCTGTTTTGAAAGTATTGAGCAAGAGGGAGGCTAAACCGTTTTATATTAGAGCAATCAGACAACATACAGTATGTAGGATTAAATAACCCCACCACACACAAGGGTCTCTATAGACCAAGGAGTTCACCTGCATCTTTAAACTTACATTTTCTGTATATACAGTATGGATCACACCAAATGCATTTACACGGTTGTAGAATTTTATCCCTATATTCGCTCTACAATTGAGCACTAAAACACCACTTGCGCCAACTTCAAGCTGACAAGAGAAAAACAACGCAGAAAGCCGTAAACAAAAGTATCGCAAGCCGCACATTTCTCCATACATGCACCTGTGCCAACATGCAAATATATATATAACTCCGCCCTGAGATCCTCCCACTGGCTCTATAAATCCAATTCATAAATATACACCGTCTGTCCCAGTGCGAGTAGGGACTCCAAAAAAGAGCAATAATATTTTGATTATTATACGTAGACTCCCCCATAGTTTTGAATCCTGTGCTGGTTTTATTACCATAGAACCAGCACTTAACCAATGTAAATCAGACTGCTACAATAGCTTTCAACATCGATCATGCTAAATGATCCCAATACCAGCTTAATACATACAAATGTTAATACATATATAGATCTTGCTATAATAAATATTAATATTTTAATCAAGAACGACACAAGCTAAAACCCTAATTTCCAGGCATACATCTGGGATATAATAAAACGCTGGTTTGTGTTGGGTGACAGCGTACGTTGCTATTATCCATATTTCCTGAGCTGGCATTTTGTGTGTTTTTCTTTGGCAATCAGCTGCTGTTCTGTGGTAGCTTTGGCTGTCCGACTATTACCCCAAAGGCAAAGCTCTTTGCACAAACTTCTGCTGAACAATAGCCTTTGTATACGCGCACACACCAGCATTTACATAAATGGCTTTCCAAGCAAAGCCACCAACTCTCCTATTACAAATCACTCCCCAAAAGCATCATCCAAAAATACAGTTGCTCATCCACAGGGGATCTGATCCTTCACATGTCATTTAAAGCTGCTGATCCTGCACCAGAGAGCAAAAAAACACAAACTGGCACAGCTTGTGCTTATTAAATATACAAACCACCCCCTTGTGATCCTCTTACAAGACACACAGCATGGGATCAAAGCTACCCCACCCAAAGCCCCTCCACAACATGATATAAACCATCAGCTGGTCCCATCAGGGAAGCACACTTTGCTCATCATAACAACAGACTGGGGGGTGTTTTTTCCCCACCACCACCACCACTGATCAACAAAAGGAAATGAAAACAAAATTGCCCAATGTTACAAACCTTGCATTTCCAGCTTCAGTTTCTTTTTCCCAAGCAGAATATGCTAGGGCTTGTGAAAATATGAAGCAGGGAGGCTGCCGACCAATCAGCTCATACAAGCATTGCAGGGCAGCCAATCAGGGCCGGACAATTGTATCAGGGCTGACTCCTCAGTCACATACTGCAAGCAAAGGGCTGGGGGGTGGACAGGGAGAGAGAAAGAGGGACAGGGAGAGAGTGAGAGAGAAAGGGACAGGGAGAGAGAAAGGGACATGGAGAGAGAAAGGGACAGGGAGAGAGAAAGGGGAGAGGAGTAGAGAGAGGGAGAGAGAAAGGAGGAGAGAGGGAGAGGGAGAAAATAATGAAGAAGAAAAAAGGAGGGGGAAAAAACAGAAGACAAATAAATAAAAAGCAAAACTACTGGAGGTGGGGTGTGGTGGGGTGTGGTGGGGTGAGGTGGGGTGTGGTGGGGAGGTCAGGGCTGCAATGTGAAAACAGGGAAAGTTTTAAAAAAAGTTTTGGAGAGATAAGGCTCGGATGCCATGTTTTTCTTTTTTACAGTTAAATGTATTAAATTATACAAAGTAGAAAAAAATGAACGTTTGAGACGCCTTTCTGCGGTTATTACAGTACTGACATTGGGGGCAGATTGCTAGGAAAGGTTAGGTGAGGTCAGCGTTCCATGAGACATGGAGAGAGGCAGTTCTCCAAATAGTGTTCCCTGTCAGGAGAAGCTTAACCTGGCAGGGAATCACGTTACTACTGACACTTGAAACAAGGCTTTAACTCCTAGCGATGAGTGAGATGAAAGCATCAAAGCCGTCTAACCCTTTCTCAGCACTGCTATGGTGGGTTAATGCCCACTTTATCATCTTATCCATTCATCAGAAGACAGCGAGTGCAAAACACCACCACCAGAAAAATATGGAATATTTTCATATTTATAGGAACACTGTCCTGTTTCAAAGAGCGCACAAGCTAAAATAAAGAGAATAGAACCGTGTATCGGGATGTAGAGATGCTGGTGTGGTTGAGGTTATAGTGCTTGCAATGAGTTGCAAGCACTTCTGGAGGCAAATTTAGCCAATTGGTGTTTTTCAAGTTTGGGCAAAAAAGCATATAACCCAGCCCAGCACCATCACCATCACCAACACTTGCTTTCAATGATCTTACTTTACCTAAGCAAACAAAGAATGTTGTAGTCATTCTAAAGTTGGGATAACCAGTGAGTCAAAAAGCTCTTCTGAAAATATTGACTATTTTGTTTTTATAATGTTCTCACAAACTAGCTGCTCTGAAGACTCACTTGAGATGAACTAGTGAGTTGTATTAGGGGGTCATCATTCCACAAATATAATTAATTTGCAGTTTGGGTTATCTTTTTTTTAAATTTATTTATAAGGCACCAATGTATTCCACAGTGCAGCACAATGTCAATGCGTAGGAGGTTTAATATAACAGTACAACAAGAACAGGTACCATAGGTCCCCGCTCCAAAAAGGTTCAAACGATTTTATAGCTGGGCCGTGCCGTTAAGGAATCGAATCCAAGACTGCAGTGATGAACCCAGCCAGTATAGTGTAAAGGGTTACAAGGTTGAATATTGCTGGAGGTGCCCAGGGATTGGACAAAGGTTTGGAGGTGGGGTTTGCAGGGGGAGAAAAAAGGTTGGTAACAGGCTGCAGGGTGAGTCCTTTTCCAGCAATCTGAACAGGTTAGCAGCTTAGGTTTACTTGTCTATACTGTGTATGATTTAGTTTGGCTTTTAGTCTTGTGGGTTAAGCTTACCTTTGCATCAATGCAGAATCACAATAGCAGCTCCCAGGTAGCTAGCGCAGGTGAGACCCGGGCTGGGGGAAGATGTCAACGGGAGTAGAAGCCCTGTTAAAAAAAGATCAGGGAACAGGCCTTACAAGATGGAGGGGCATGGCTGAGGGGCCAATTTGCTGAGGGAGGGGGATTGGTGTGTAACTTGTCCTCATATGTGGACAAGGTTACTTGGGCAGGAGTTCTAAATATCCCAATTACAAAAAGGGCGAGGAGATCCAGGCCCCCAATTAAGTCCCAGCCATACCCATGCGTCAAAGAGAAAACAGCTGTCAGAGGTCGCAGGACTGGATGGACGGCAAGGGGAGCAGCAGGTCTGGGACAGAACGACTCCGCGGCAAGACGTGGAGGTGAAGCGGTGCTGCATAGGAGAGGAAGAAGCAGATGTTAGTAGATGGTGGCAGGCCTTCCACAGGCCGACCCAAAGACGAAAAAAGCAGGAGCAGCGGAGAGCGGGAGCAACAGCAGAGGAGCAGCGTGGGACCAGTCTAACGACGCAGAGGAAGAGGGGAGCGGCGGGCATGAGATGGGTCGGCTCTATGGCAGCACAAGGGAGTGGAGCAGGACAGAAGAGGTGACAGCAAGCAGCGGAGGGTGGCAGGCCTCTCACGAGCTGACCCGTAGACGCAGGAGGAGAGTTGGAGCAGCGGTGAGCAGGCAGGCATCAGCCGAGGAAGCACGGTGCAGACGGCATCAGTGAGGAGGGCGGAGCCACGTGGTGCAGGCACACAGGAGTCGGATGGTGGTCAAAACGCACCACAGAGCTGGAGAGGAGACAGGGAGCTATGCAGAGGCCCTGGAGGGTCTGCTGTGGTGGTACTGATGGAAGAAGAAGAAGAAGAGAGGTACTGAAACAGACCTGGCCCATCTGGAGCATCGGTGGGTGCAGCGAGTGGCAGAAGAAATGTAGAGGACAGCAGGAGAGATAACTGGGCTGGTGAGTATGAACCTACAGATGTGTGGAGCGGTAGTCACAGCGACAGAAGGGTAGAACAAGTTGATGAAGGGGTTTTGTTAGGGGTTTTTAAATCCTTCCTTGGAATTTTGGGGACAGGAACCTTGCCCCTTGCTGTTACAGCCAATAATGTGGTGGTTCTGGCGTAGAGGTTATGCTGAGGGAGCCATATTTATGTAGCGAAAGCCTGCTGGGAATGTACCTGTTGCCTGAAAATAAAGAAAACATTTGGAGCAGACAATATGTGGACTTGTTGTCACGAATACCAGAGAATAGTGAGGCGTTGGAAAGGATAAGGGATTTGGGTCCAGAGGGGGATTCAAAAACTAAGCAGCTGCCTAGTGCATTTGGTAATTGGTTAATGGGTTTTGCAATTTTTGCTATTGTGATTGGCGAAAAGTAACCACAAAAATGTTCATCACTATTATGATACGACATGATTTGGGGTGCTTATAAAGTATAATGGTGGTTTTGCATGGTGGCATTATGACGAGCAATTCCATCACAAAATGGCAGTAAGAAGAACGTTAATTAGGATGTTAAGGAGATAGATTTATGGTTGGGTTTGATGACCCCGTAGAGGCCAGCACCACCTACAGGAGGAGCTGGCGCTGCTAGTCAAGGATTATCGGTGAAACGAAAGGTTGGCGTTTGCTGGTTTTTAATGCAAGCCACTGCAAATAGTGCAATGCATGTAAATTTAAACATGAATGCTCACTGTGTGGCGGATCACATTAAGTACGAGATGTTTTAGGAAGGGTAGAGGGACTTTTGGCAGGCAGAGAATTAAGGAAAGGGCGAGCATGCCGGGGAACGGCGAGAGGGAGGCTCGGCTAAGGCCATAATGCAGGAAGCGGGAAACAAAATTAATTGGGATTAGTATGTACTGTAGTCTTTATTTGGCTATTCTCAGTTGGCGCGGTCATTTACCTAGGGTTGTTCTAATGCATATTGCAAAAGGAAGTGTTAGTGTTGTATGTATGTATCTATGTATATCTTTATTTATATAGCACCATTAATGTACATAGCGCTTCACAGCACTAATACACGTGACAATCCTATAAATAACAAATAATACAAATAACACATGATGGGAAGAAGCGCTTCAGCCATAAAAGTCACACTTAGGAAAAGGAGTCCATGTCCCAAAGAGCTTACAATCTAATTGGTAAGTAGGAAAAACGTACAGAGTCAGTAAGTCAGTAGAAAGGTGTTCTAGTAAGTGCGTCTGCTAGGGGCCAATGTCAATGTCAGAGTTGTAAAGTATCAGCCATGGAGCTACTCATATGCTTCGATAAGGAGGTGTGTTTTAAGATGGTGTAGAAAAAGAAGAACTGCGCACCAAATTGTGTATAATGTTGTGACAATGTGATAAATATAAAAATGAAAGTGAATTCTAGATTAGGTATTGATTAAGTACCTATCTTAAATAAAGTGCACCCTCAATTGAAGACAGAAATACAATATTAAAATAATATTGTGACAATGAGTGATAGTGTGATCCAAAAATCTTCAATAATGATGAGTCTGCTGCTTGTCAGAGTGGGTGGCTCAGTACCACATGGATAGACATGGAAAAGAAAAAGACACAGCACACAACTCTCAGTGTAAAACAGTAATTATATTGCTCCTGATGTCACTGGGGGTGCGTCCAAATGAGCGACTCTCCAGCACAGGAGCACTGTGTATACCGCAGACAGCTGATCGGAGAAAAGGCATGGAGATACCGGGAAATAAAGTCTTTGAACACTTGAACAGCACAGGTCCTACACGTTTCGTAGAATAAAATCTACTTCATCAGGGATGATTACTGTGCTATTGCCCATGTTATTTAAACTATGTGGACAGGTTATTGGTTGTTCTAAATCAAGCAGTTAACAAATCAGTACTCTGCCACATCACCAACACAGGTGTAGTATAACTAACACATTAATTAGTTCAGATGAAACCACCACCCACATTCAAAACATACATATATACATTTTTATTATTAACACACAGGGGAATCTTTACTGCCTGACAGGGGATGCTTTAACCTCTCCACTACTTTATTTACAGGCAAACGAACACATGTCTTAAGGAGAGGCCTTTCTTTCTCAAAAGCATGTGGCCATAATGGGTTTCAATTATTTACTGACCTCAACAAATTTACTAGGAATCTTACATTGAAGCGTCATTTTTTAAAACATACTGATGACAATTGGACTACATCAATTGCGATTAGTGAGAGTGACCCAACCCCGTCACAAGGGGTTATTGATGAATGTCAACATACCAATTTTAAGTCACAGTCTAAATTTTATCCAGCCCACTCCAAAGGGATTTTTATTGACACCTTTTTTAATGTTGTCAATAATGAATTTTTTTAAATGATGAATAGTTTTAAATTAAATAAATCTAAACAGAATGTCAGTAGAGACGAACATCAAGCGTTAAAAAGTCTTCAAGATAATAGTGAACTGATAATTAGACACGCTGATAAGGGAGGTGGGGTGGTTTTGCAAAATCGTGTGGATTATGAAACAGAGGCAAAGAGGCTTTTGGATGATTTGGTCTTTTATACAAAAGTCAAAAGTGATCCCACTACAGGATTCATCGGGGAACTTAAAGAACTCCTTGACGATGCCCTATTAAAAACTGCTATAAACAAGACTGAATATCAATTTTTGTTTGTAGAAAATCCCTGCATTCCCATTTTTTACCACCTCCCCAAAATTCATAAGTCCCTGATCAACCCACCAGACAGACCGATAGTGTCTGGTATACAGCTTATCACATCAAATGTATACTACTTCTTACAGAAGTATGTCAGTGTCCTCCCGTCCTATATTAAGGACATATCAGTCCTTTATTTATTAACTGAGGTTCAGTGGAGAGACACGTACAGATGGGTGACATTTAATGTTAACTCATTAAACACATACTGTACCACACGATTTGGAGTGGCTGCTATTAGTACATTTTGAAAGCGACATACAGTCGAAATGCATCCACTTAATGAGGATTTTATTTTGAAATCAATAAACTATCCTCTCCCATAATTATTTTCTTTTCCTGTCTCAGTTCTATGTGCAGATTTGTAGGACTGCTATGGGGACTTGTTTTGCCCCCAGTTACACAAACCTGTACATGGTATTTTGGGAACAGGAATGTATTTGGTCTCAATCCGTTTGCCGCTAAAGTGATAATATGGCGATGTTTTATTGACGATATACTGTGTGTTTGGGATGGGGATCAGGAATCCCTGGAGGCCTTTGTGACTTATCTTAATGATAATAAATTTAATCTTAAATTACTACTTCAGATGCTGTTGCCATACATTGTTTGAATCTACATCTTGAGATCAAACCTGACAATGTAATAACAACTAAAACCTTCTTTAAGAAATAGACACCAACAATCTGTTGTTAGCCTCCAGTAACCGTAAAAGGTCATGGATTGACAATATACTGCTAGGTCAATTCATGCGCCTTAAGAGGAATTTTAGTTCAGCTAGCCAAAAGATCCAGGTCATAATTAAGAAACATTGATGTATTTTGTCCAATGACCCAGTATTGGGTCAACATTTGGAAGCATATCCAAGATTCATCTATAGAACAGCCAAAAAATGTTAAAACATTTTGGCTCCCAGTGATATAGGACCAGGTAAGATTCAATCACCTGACAGGACCTGATTGGTTTCTAAATCCCTGGGAAATTTTTGTTGTGGTAAGTGTAGAGCCTGCAGTCTTCTTCACAGTGGCAGGAAGTTTATAACTCCTTCAGTCACCAATATTAAATATCCAATAGAGGACTGCATATCATGCAAGACTTCGTATGTAGTCGATATGCTGGAGTGTCCATGTGGACTCCAGTATATAGGCCGCACTAAACGCTTTCTAAAAACACGAATCCTGGAGCATGCTAGGAACATTAGACTTGGCATTGAAAACATAGTGTACCCTGGCATTTTGAGATTTATCATCAGAGTGACCAGTCTGATAAGATACAAGGGTATCCAGATGGTACATCCCATTAGATGCGGGGGTGATAGGCTAACGGCACTCTCCCAACAAGAGACCTTTTAGATGATGACCTTGGCCCCTTAGAGCCTAAATGAAGAGCTTGATGTTTGGTCACTTTATTAGATTCTGTTACTATGATCACCTTTGACTCATTTACTAGGTGTCTTATTAATTAAATTTTTTATATAATCGTAGTTACAAAAATTCTATATTAAAGGAATTTTAATAGTTATTTTTTATTAAATGTGAATTTTTAGTATATATTTTTTTTATATATTCCTGATTTAATTGAAATTGACTCCTTTTTAGTATTTATACTTTTTATATATTTTTTCTTCCTCAGTCATTTATGTCTGTTTAGGATATAAAGATATTTTTAAATACCAAAGTGTATTTTTATAAGTTTTCATATCTCTATTTCTAAGTGAAGGGTAAAACACATTTTTTATGCTGTGCTAATACCGGTTTTCTCATTTCAGTGTCTCATCAACTGGCACTGGAATTTCTTAGTACAGTATTAGTTGCTTAGTTGTTATTTTAAACTGTGTGTTAATAATAAAAATGTATATATGTATGTTTTGAATGTGGGTGTTGATTTCTGTAAGGATTCCGCTCCTGGGTTTGGCTGGAACTCATCCTTACAGAGCTATTCAGTTTCCAGACAAGCCCTCCCTAAACCTGCAATCAGGTATCACCTGCTTCTTGCTGCCTCCTGTGCAGCTCTGGCCTGATTTGGCTTCCTGTGCTATTTAGCTGCTGCCTTTCCTCCAGGAAGTTGCTGAACATAGACTTTGTAATGGTCTTGCTACCACTAGCTCCTCTGTTTGGCCTGACTTGGCCTCCTTGTGCCTTAGTCTCCTGCTCCTAGTCCCCTGCTTCCGAAGGCCTTCTTGCACAGTAGCCTTGGCGCTGCTTACCTTGTTCCTGGCAGACTTCGCCGCGCTGAAGCGGCTACGCTGGTTTACCCAGTGTTTCCTGTGGCGTGTCTGCACCCCTGGTTCCCGTGGCCTTTTCTCTTCTCTGTTCCTGTTCTCCCCTTCCAGAAGCCCTGCTATGCTGAAGCGGCTTTGCTGAAGTTTTCCTGCTTTCTACGCTGAAGTGGCGTCACTGAAGTTTTCCTGCTTTCTATGCTGAAGCGGCTCGCTGAAGATTTTCTGATGATGACCCCAGCCCATGAACTCTACTACGCTCCTATGCCGCCCGCCTTGACCTCAGCTTGTGACCATCGCATCGTGACCATCGCTCCTATGCCGCCTACCCTGACCCCGGCTTGTCTATGGATTACCCTGCTTTCTCCTGTCATGACCACGGAATTCGCAACCCGGATCCGGTTTTGTGGTCTAAGGTCGGTGTTTTCACATCCCCACCTCAGCCCCTTGTCCGGTCCAGGTTTGTGGTGAGCACGATCGTTACAGTTTCACCTGATCTAATTAATGTGTTAATTATACTACACCTGTGTTGGTGTTGTGACAGAGTACTGATTTGTTAACTGCTTGATTTAGAACAACCAATAACCTGTCCACATACTGTAGAGTTCAAATAACATGGGCAATGGCACAGTAATCATCCCTGAAGTAGTTTTTATTCTACGAAATGCGTAGGACCTGTGCTGTTCAAGTGTTCAAAGACTTTATTTCCTAGTATCTCCATGCCTGTGCTCCGAACAGCTGTCTGCGGTATACACACTGCTCCTGTGCTGGAAAGTTGCTTGTTTGGACGCGCCTCCAGTGACATCAGAAGCTCAGCTCTGAAGTACCGGAGGTGCAGCTTGAAACTTGGGCTAAGTGAGCCGTAGAGTCAATATTAAGGGGAGCACCTGGTTGGGTTGTGTATCAGCACTGTGGGACGCTCAAGTGGACTCGTAGCCACCATAGGATTTAGGATTCTCTGGACTGGTGGTTCCTGGACTGAGGGACACTGTGCTTCTGGACTGAGGGGTGATGATTGCAGAGGCTATCCACAGAGTGAGTACATGAGTGGTAACATGTACCCTAAACATGCCCTGCTTTTCTAACTGAGTTATCTTGTACGTGCATTTATTACCACACTTGTTTGTAGCAATATAATTACTGTTTTACACTATGAGAGTTGTGCGTTGTCTTTTTCTTTTCCTTGTTTTAGGATGGGTCTTAAAGGTGGATAGAGAGGGTGCTAGTCGGGTATTGAGGGGAAGGGCATTCCAGAGGAAGTAATGGTAAGCTTGGTAAGGAATTCAGTAGCTCCAAGTACATGGCAGCGTACAAGAAAGCTTGGGTAGATTGGTTGGTGTTAACAAAGCAGTAGGATGGATTGAGGTCTTAGGTTTCGCGACTAAGGATGCTGTTGGTATATTTATGCCAAGTAAGGGAGAAAGGTATATCCAGGTTTGAGGTAGAGAACAAATTAGCTGGACTAGGGTTTTTTAATAAATTGTTAGGATGGAAAGATGGCACGAGTGAGTTTGTGGTAAGGAAATTTTTTAAAGACAACAGTGGCATGTCAGAAGGTGAGCATTGTGCTATTAGAAAAGGTATTGCTAACGCTGGGGGAGTTTTGTTATTCGGAGTATGAGGTGTCCTTATTTGGAGTAGCTTTTACATTGGCTTTCCTAGGAGCAATGCGAATAGGTAAATTAGTCGCTATGAGCACGAAGGAGAGAGGTGGTCTTCAGAAATGTGACGTTAAGTTTACAATGGAAAGAGTGAGTTTCCTAAAATGGATGTGTATGGAATGGGTATTTGGGTGTCCCTGTTGGCAATCGCAGGTACATGCTGTCCTTTGGGATTGGTCATTTTTGAAGTTTAGGCCAGAAGTGGATGGGGCCCTGTTAGTGCATGTAACTGGTTTACCGTTAACACGGGACCAGTTTGACAATTTAAAAATTGGCTTCAGATAAGATGGCCGCTTGTGCAGGTGATTATGGAACTCATTCGTTTTGGATTGAGGCAGCAACTGAGGCTGCCAGTTGAGTATGTCTGAAAAGGAGGTTATGAAGATTGGGCGATGGGAATCAAGACATTATAAAGGTTACGTGCGCCCAAATTTATTGGTTTAATAGTGTGTTCCATCTAGTGAGTGTTTTTAATAGTTTGTCCCATTTTGGAAAGTTTGGTTTATCGGGCACTCTTACGTATTTTGGGCAGGAAGAAGGGCGGAAAGGTCATCTGGGACTGGGTTCAGTAAGATTGAGTTGGTGTGGGAACAGGGGATTAAGGTGTACCCAGTTGCTACCGGAGCAATGAGGAGGGTTTAACAGGGTCTAGTTATTATGTTATCTAGTTGTCATGCTGTGCAGCCCGCAGACCAGACCAGTCCCCTGTACTGAGGTGGGATGTAAAGTATACGCACCGACAGCAGCGTGTCCGGGATGTGGTGTAGTAGCATGGCCAGGCCTGGATGTAGACAAAGAATGGTCAGTACTTGCCGAGTCCGAGGATATAGAAAGTTCCGTAATCAAAATCCGTAGCAGAGTCAGAGGGTCTTTGAGGTAAGAGTAGTCAGTAGAAAAGCCGAGTTCAGGAGCCAGAGGGGGTATTCAGACGAGCCGGGTCAATAGCTGTAGGGAATAAACACAAAGAGAGCACGACACAGGTTCCAGGCAACACAGGTAGCAAGGAGCTATGCAGAGCAAGGAAGTGAAGGCAAAGCAGGATATTTAAAGCGACAGTGACCAATCCGGACGAGGGGCATGGCGGTGGCGTGTCGAGGAGCTGCTCGTGAGTGGCTGAGAGACCAGGAAGTAGTAGAGCACAGCTGAGAGTCTGTAACACCAGTGCCAGAATCCAAGATGGTGGCCGCGGCAGAGTTCAAGGTATGCGCTGGGCGGCGGCATGGGTAGCGACGGGGGGCAGCAGCTGCTCCAGTACTGGTAGTGGGTAAGGAGGGGTCACGCTGCAAGGGACATGGCCCCCGATTCCTTACACTAGTTTACCATGCAGGGGGCAATGATCTAAGCCAAATGAAAACAGTGGAGTTAATTACTACTATTAGGTACGATTTATCAAGAGTTTTATCGTTGTTTAGTGATGTACGGTTAGTATGGTCAGAAATTATTGGGATTGTTTTGGAGGAACGCTAGGAGCTGGACTGCTATTGATAGCAGCAGGAAGAAGGTAAACGGAGCAGCTTCCAAGTGGGGGTTATAGTGGTGATTTCTACGAGAACTGTCCCTACCAGCGGGTTCGAGCAGGGAGTTGCAAATATGTATTATATTTTTCACTGTGCACTTGTCACATCATTTATTATATAAAGTCACATATTTATCACTAAATTATTGTGTATAATTTTGTCACTTGAGTAACACGTCGCTATCTGTATGTGTAGGAGCGCCTAGTATTTTCACCGTTTTGCTTACACTGTATACAGTATAGGTTATAGTGGTGAGACACAGGGAATTGGAAGGTGATAATAAGGGTTGGTTAAAAGAAGATGGGGGGCACTTATCTGATATCTGGTTCGATATTTATAACGTGGGCATCCAAGATGGAATAGAAAGGGTGTTGACACTTGGTGGGCTGCGGAAGTCTTTTTAGGTATTAAAATGGGCTTGCAGTGGCGGGATGTTGCTTGCCAGTGAAAGATGGTAGAAGTTTACCAGGTTTGGCTCCCCAAAGGGTATGGTTAAATTAGTAGCAATGCCGATAGGTTTGTGGCAGAGCTAGCGCTAACCGTTGGAAATTACAGTGATATGTGCCCATTAGCCCTAGCGGTCAATGGCTGGTATGATAGGTTTTCGGGTAAACGGTATGTTTAAACTGTCTGACGAAGCGCCTTATAGGCGTGAAACGCGTAAGAGAAGGAGGCTTTTTGCACCCATCCCTGTCTGCACCATGAAGATACAATAAAGGACTTTTATTTTACTGCTGCTGTTCCGGTGTATCCTGTTTCTTTGCTGTGCACTGCATCACCTGCATTTGTTTAAACTGTTAACTTATGGAAATATTCACTGGCAAGTTTGTGTGATGTTAATAAATGCTGTGGTAATTTTACATCCAAACTGTTGTTAAGTGTTTTATTGGGACTTGGGTAGAATGGCTTAAGAAAGCAGGAAAATGGAAGAATCTGAAAGTCAAGGACCTACAGAGGCATCACATAGGAAAATGTTTCTACTTCGAAACAAAGGTAAAACACCGATGTTTCCAGTGGTCGTAGTGTGATGCTACTAGGGTGTAAAAAGTATGAGCACTTTTTCATTTACAAACTCAGAGTACCCCTACTTTTTTTCATTGGCAGACTAATGGTTACATTCACTATTCAATGGTAACTATACAAGATCATGGGAAACAACTAGACAGCATTTTTTGGAATCATTGAATGTACCACTACCTAAAAAAAAAACCCCTATAAAAGACCCTGCTCATTGTTTTTCCGTAAAAATGCTTGCATTGTTGTCGCAATGTTGGTGCATTGTTGGATGTTGGTTTCTTAAGCAGGGTAGGAGTTCAAGAGGTGCACCATGTGGGACAATAAAATAAAAACAATTCTTCATTCAATCAAAAGGTTATTTCCTGACCTTTTCAAAATGAAAAACTGAACCGTGTTCTGCCGGCTCGCAAAAGTTCATAGCTCTTGATTGACCAATTTAAAAACACGGGTTGTTTATTATTGGGTCAGAAAGTACAAGCTGTCCTATTGCTTATGTTTAACCCCGTGAGTGTGTGAAGGGAAGGCAGCACATTGGTGTGTGTATTGACAACAACAACCAGCTCTCCAATTGTCCCACTCACCTTCCGGCAGGGCACCAAAAATAAGCCCTCATACCCCAAAACCATCACACTACACCTCAAGTACGCTGCCACCACCAGGATTAATTGAAGAGCTTACACTTCAGGAGTTCTTGGTCCCCCTTATACTAAGAAAATAGGTCATTAAAACCAGAACCCAATTTATCAAAACCTGGCAGAAAATACGGTCAATCTCTTCAAAAAGGTACTAGGTTCAATTAGAGCTCAAAGACGTTACTTATTATATTTTAGATGTGTTATTACAAAAGGCATACCGTGCTTATTACAGAAAAGGATTGCAAAAACATACTGTACATTGATTTAGCCAGTTTACAAAATAAAAAAGGAATAAAATAGAAAATCAAATACATTATCAATGAATAATATTAAATCCTTCAAGAGGCCATGAAATAGAGAATATGAAATCCACGAGCAGCCAGTACACACCTAAGTGAATCTCTATGTATTCATAACCCCAAATCTTGCCTCTGTAACAAAGAACAGATGCCTCAGCCGGCCCTTGCGGGTGTATCTTCTCTCCCATTTATCACTCATTCTTCCTGCGACACTGTAAGGGATCTGGGGACACGCGCCTTACAGCGGGTCCCCGTCACCCCGGCTCCCAGTACTGCTGCTCGTCCGAGGTCCCCTCCCCGTCAGCTCCTTACCCGCTCCCTTCGGACACCATGCCGCTCCTCCGCGGCACACGCCGCCTCCGTCCACACGCTGCAGGGGCGCGCGCGTGGGAGTGTTACAGGGCACGCGCGCAACCCATCCTCTTCTACACTCCTCCTCTTCTACACTCCTCCTGCAGCCTTGGCTCCAGCTCCCAGCAGCTGGAGGCTATTCCCACTAGGGAACACCAAACCAGGCATCCTAACCTATCCCTGGGTCCGCTCAGTCAAGCCCCCGCTCCGCCTCTTGCTCCCATTGGTTCTCCGGCATTTATAGTTCCTGTCTGCCCTCTCCTTCCTCGCTCTGCATAGTTTTCCTGTGGCTCTTGTTGTACGGAGGTCTATGCCTGGCTCTCTCTTGTGTTTCAGCTCTCGCTCCAGTCCCTGCCCTCGTTTGATACCCTTGGATTTGATCTCGGCTCTCGTTAGACTTTGTGTACCTCGCTACTCCCTGGACTCGGCTTTGGACCTCACTACGCTGCTCTCTCCTGCCCCTGACCTACGGCTTTCGGATCTTTACCCTCGGACCTCTGGCACCCCGGATGCGGCAAGTATCAGGCTAACCCTCTCTCAGCAGGCCCGGCAATGCATCATACCACAGTCCGGGCATGTGTTATACCCTTACCCACCTCAGTATTGGGGACTGGCCAGGTCTGCGGGCAGTCAAGCGATACAGACACTTTTTAAAATCTGACTCCTCTGCTTATTTTACCTGAGAGTATAAAATACCCTATAACTCTCTCCCTGTAACCACCAGATTAATGATACCTGCCTCCCTGTGTTCAGAGTAACATGACGAACACACAGATAGCTGCGGTGATAGTCCCACTTTTGACCCTGAGAAAGGAAACGAATTCTCTGATATTTGCAACACATATATGTTCTCACGTTTTATATGATCACGTTTACTCGTTACAGATGTATACCTTCCATTAAAGCTGCAGTTCAGTCTTTTTTTAAAAATTTTTTTTTTAATTCAATAGTTTCATGTGGGCAATCTCTAATTACCTAAAGAACTGTATAGCTGCCAGTCAATTCGTTCTCCATGTATTGATCGGCGGAATTTGGCGACATCTTTAGATATGGGATATGTTTTTCATCTGCTTCTGTCAGTCAGTGGAAGCTCATAAATATTCATGAGCACTCCTGCACTAACATGTGCAAGAGGGAGGGCAGGGCTCACAAAGGGGTGTGCCAGGGCTTGTGACAGGACATGAAGGGGCAGTGCCTTAGTAAATGCTTGTTAAAATAGAATACAAGAAAATTGGTCTTTCAAAGTTGTTTTTTTAAAAACAGAAAATGCTAAAAGTATTTTTTCTTACTACAGAACTGATTTATTAAAAAAAACACACATGCAGGATATTGACTGAACTGCAGCTTTAATATGGGTTGTACCAGACATTAATTATTTTACATAACGGTAATCTGTAATGATAGCAAATAGAGTGCCCCCCCCCCCTCCACTCCCCCCCTGTCACCTTTGGATCTGCGGTGTCAGGGAATGTCCCAGAAATGTATGGCCTCTTTTGAGGTTTGCCCCAGCAGATTGAATAATACCTGGTTGGGTATCCCTCAACTGTAACTTGTTATTTTAATGGAAGCAGGACTTTCCTTAATAGTTTTTTTTTATTGCCGACTAACTCATGGACCCATGACATTCCATGATGAACACTCTTAAAGGAGCAATATTCTACTGTACGTGTATTTTTTATGAATAAATAAATCAGTTCTGTAGTATTAGATAATATTTACTACCTTATTTAAAATTTTATAATTCAATTCGTAATGTAATTTTTAATTAGTTTTAATATACTGAACATCCTTTGATTTCTATAGCAGGCTTTAGCACACGTCCCCAGCAGTGCAAGGTCTTTGCAACACGTTCCTGTTTGTGATTATTTTTTTTTGATAATATTTCCACAGTTTGAGCTGCAAACTCTAACAATAGATAATGTTACGTTAGTAATATAAGAATACATTGTAGCTGCTGAGTTACACTCACCGAAAGGCGGCCATTTAGTGAACCCTGGGAAATAGGATTTTGCTGATCGATCACATGAGAACGATCGGCAGCTTTGGTCATTCGTTTTCATTTAAGGAAATCAAAGGCTGCTTATATTGAAACCAAAAGATTTTTCTTTTTTAAGCTGCTTAGATTGCATCTTTTAAAAAAAGTGTGTGTCGAGCACGCGAATTTTAAGTGAAACGTCTTTGTCTTTTGTCACAGTTTTGTCACAGAAATTGTATTTGTGATGGTGATGTTTTCAATGAAAAATTAAAACACAATTTCAGTGACAAAACTTAAAGAAGTTTGACTAAGGCTGTGGCCCGGGTGACGCTGAGTGCGCTAGCGCTCGGCGTTCATTTTTCTTGGGGGATTTGAGTTGCGCGCTTGGGGGGGGGACGTGTGGGGGGCACGGCGATGTTGTCACGGAGCTGGTTCACTCTCATTGGGCGAACCACTCCCGTGACAATCCAGCGAGCGGCAGAAACAAATTTGCTTGTCTCTGCAACCAACTGAGCGCCGTGCGCTCACGGGAACATGCATGCCTGCGGTCACGCTGGACAAACACATTGCTACAATGTGTGTGGCTAGCGTGAGCGCGTGCCCGCGAGCGCACGGCGCTCAGCTGCGTGCAGAGACAAGTAAGTTTGTTTCTACCGCTTGCTGGCGCGTCACGTGAGCGGTTCGCCCGGTGAGGGCAAACCAGCCCCGTGACCTCATGGCCGCGCCCCCCGACATGCCCCCACACGCACGCAACTAGCTGGCCAGGAATCGCACGTGACTTCACAGCGCTCGAGCGCCAGCGCGCACGCACCCAGCCTGGCCACAGCCTTAGAAAGCGCGTGCCCGGCACGCACCCCCTGTTTTAGCTATTTGCATTTCTATATTTATAATAACTGAATTCCTTATGTGTGTGTCTGTGTCTGTGTGTGCGTGGACGCCTCTGCGTGTGCGCGCCAAGTGCAGGAAGCCTCTGCACATGCACGCCATGCCCAACGAAGGCCTCTGGGGAGAAGGCGCCATGGGGGAGAGAGAGAGAGAAAAAGGACTCAGCGGCCGGATTTTGCGTGAGTCCTTTTCCCCATGGAGAGAGAGAGAGAGTGTGTGTTTTCTCTCTCCCCGCCCAACACGCTGCCCTCCTCCTCTCCTGTGACTGCTGGGGTTGGAACACTGACGTCGCTGATGGCCTCTTCTGCCAGCAGTGACGTCACTTCCGTCACCATGCAGCCCATTTATTGCCAGAGAATTTTTCTCATGTGATACAGTAGGTGCCGCTAAAGTCGTTTCACTTCATAAGAAGGTTAACGCATTGGATCCCGTACTGATCACCCACTTTAACCCTTGCCTGGCTTTATTGTGACACCTCTTTATATCAGAGGGGCCTGTGAAACATTACAGAGGCTTGCAGTGCTTATCGGAGCCACTAATGCACAAAAACACCCACTTACTGTATGTCATTGGGCGTTAATGAGGTGGTGCCGATCTGTATTATCGCATTGTAATGAATGACACCCCTATGCTGGGATTCACTACTACCCCCCTCTCTCCCCCCACCCCCACCATCTCCCTTTTAGTCAGAGGGCTCATTGCAGAAACCTAAGAGGTGTGTTAAAGTAGCACTCCCACCTCCCTCATGAAGGCTAATAGGATACGGATCATGTTGTATGTTGGCCCACATTACACAGCCATTTTATTTCCCCTGATGTTTAAAATAGTGCATTTCCGCTCCGGGACCCCCTGGATTCCATTCCATTAAAAAAAAAAAAGGGGGAGGGGGGGGGGGGAGAAATTTGGCTTTTATTTAACAGCTGTTTCAACTTTGCTATACAGAGAATAAATCAAGAAATCTAACCCCTTAACTATTTTTTATGTTTCAAAATTCCATGTGTACAGAGATTGTGTAGTTATAAATATATCCATATGCAACTATAAAATGTATGAGATAGAATGGAAGTCCAGTGTAGGAACAATTCTTCATAATAAGCCAAAAACCCTGAATGGTGCAAAGCTATGAATAGTTATCCAGGTGTCACTCAGTAGGGAACAATATCATTACGATTATTATATTCATTTATTTATAAGGTGCCAACACATTCCACAACAATACAGGAGGGTGAAAGATCAAAAAGCAACACATTGTTGCGAGTCACGATAATTCTTATTAAGAACAATAGTTTATTTTTTCAAGAGCCCTTCAAAGTAAAAAAAAAGTAGAACTGCACCTCTGTACATTAAACAAGTAGTGGTCCCTTGGGCTTGCAGATAAAACAATAGTGGTACTCCACCCCCCCTAGTGCCATCACACTTCAAGCTCAGCTGTGTACTGTATTCATGCTCAAGACACCTCAGTCAGCAGCTCTGTACATTACAATTTCATCTCTTGTCGATCCACGGTCACACATCCTATTAGTAATGGCTGTAACATGCTGAAACATGCAGACTAGCACTTTATCAGATTAACACTGGGATATGAAAGCTAGACTGGAAGGATTATAGGTCAGAGATCCCCAGCTTTCCCATCCTTTTCTCACATTTCCTGGATACTTCCCCGGAGCATGTGTTAGAATGAATGAATGCATATGTCTGCGTAGTCATGCATAGGAAATATCCTTGTATGCACAGGTGGTAGAGATATTCTGGTGCCTCCTTATTAATATTTTATTGTTTTAATATATTGCACATGCTACCAAATGGAAGACAAACAAAAGTTTCCATGCCAAAATTCAACGGGCTGTCTGTCTAGATCAAGAGAGTTATTTGTAAGGTGCCCTACAGTGCTACAGCGCTACTAAAAACTGACAAGACAACCAATAACTGTGACAAATTATACATTCATGGCATCTGTGACAATCGATAAACTGACTCACCAAATTAATAAAATATAGATCACAAGGCATTCATTTTTATTAAAGAATAATTTTGTGATAACAAAGTAATGGGGGTGCTTCCAAGCAGAAGATTAAATTACATGCTGAGCAAATCTGGCGTTTTGTGATAAACCGCAGGTATAGTCTTTGCAATAGAAAGCCGGGATAGCACACTGCTGACATAGTCTATAAACGTGTTTCATAACACATAAACCAAAATAATAACAACACAATGCATGGAAAATGCCAGTTGCAAAATATGCTATTGGATCTGCAATAATAATTATTTTTTTTACTGTTTTCTGCTTCGCTCTGTAATTTATTTTTTTTGCACCAACAGCTTGTTAGCTTTATTATTTGTTAAATTCAGTTTCTAAATCACTTTTGAAGAGTGAATACTATTATTCCAAAACATCACATTACCGTGACCCTTATTTTAATAGAAACTGGTACATAAGTAATCATTTTTATTATTAATTACCAAGATGTAGGTGTGCTAGGATACTCTGCATTATGCGCATGATTCATTTTAGAATCCCAGCCAAGTAATAGTACTGAGCTCATGTGGCCTGCCCAACTGCTGTAAGCTTGGGGGAAACGAAGGCACACAGATAGATAATGATTTGCCCTACATCACACAGTGGTCAACAGTTAAGGCTGAGACTTAACCCTCTATGTATTGGGACAAAAGGAGTGCAATCCCGGGACACACAAACTGCACCAGCTATACACACACAAAAAAACTATCTGCCCCAGAATTGCACCACATTTTTTTTTTAATACACAGACCTCAAAGGCTTATGTGTGCAAGTTCAACATTTTAAAGCAACCATTTTTAGAATTTAGAGGTGATCTCAAGGACCGTCCGACAGGAACAACCAATGATGTTGCGGCTTCCTGTTGGGCTGATATTTGGCGGCCATGTTGTTTCCCATGGAGGGAGATTTAAACCCGGTAACTTCACTGGTAAGTATATTAGGGGGTGGGGGGTACCCGTCCTGTACAAAATAAAACGAGTGGGGGGATAGATGCTTTAAAGGCCACTTTCGATTTACTGACATAGCAGGTATAGTTTAAGTGAAATTAATCTTGCTAATTAGTCCTTTCCAGAACAGCAATACGTAAGTTCTTAAAATTAGTGTTGACATTTTTTATTGAAATCCACTGCGGGATTTGATGATTTGGAAAATCCTCCACTCCAATGACAGCATATCAGATTAACTCATGTGCACTCCGTATCCAAGTATAATTTATATGGAGATTATTTAATGTAAAGTACATGAAAAATAAGATACAGGAATTCATAGGTCTCCATTTAGATGTTTACAAAAATATTAAGATTAAACCTGTTGGGTATATCATTGCCATTAGTTCACGATTGTCCTATGTACAGTAGGATTGCCAATTATACCACTCAACAGATCTCCTTTCTGTAACCATTGGGAATGTTTGATGCCATTATGCTTTGCTCTTCTACCAAACAGCAATCTCTTACAAGTGAGGATCCATCATCCATATTTATTGGGGTCTGTAACAGGGTATTAACCCTGTCTCAATGAGGCTTCACTAGAAAGCCTCAGTGGTCTGAGGAATCCAGCAGGGAGCTGGTTAATTGCAGCTAAAAACAATTAACCAGTCTCCACCCCGTTAATCAGACAGTGTAAAAGCCTTCTGCTGTGAACTAACCAAGGGAGTCTTGAGCACACAGCAAGACACAATAAGTCCAGACCTCTTCTATTCCTGGACACAGAGGACCCAGGAACCTGTCGGAGGCTGGCCCCTCAAGCAGACAACTATCCAGACCCAGACACTGATAGGAAGAGCCACCTGCTTTGAGGTACCTCTTGAGACTTTGGGGTGATAGGTTGGTAAGGGGCTTTTCCTCCCAGCCTTGCAGATAGGGACTGGGGAAGTGAGTCAGCCCGTATACAGGGATAGACTGTTTATTTGTTTATTTTTGTATGCTTTGCCTTGTTTAAAGTGACCGGCTGAATAAAGCCATGTTTTAATTTCCCCCAAACTGCCTCCCTAACCTCTGCACATGTCTCTTACAGAGTCACAGTAAAGTGAAAGTTTAATGTCCTTTCTGCCAACTTTAACATGTTTTTTTTATTTATAATTTAATAAACCGTATGATAATAAAAAAAATTGGGATCAGCACAAACAAAAGTGTGTTTGGAAGGACTGCTCTATTTTTGGCTGTACGGTTGCTTCAAATGTAAGAAACAGTTTCTTATATCCGGTGTAAAGAGATTTTCTTCACGTCGGATCCGGCAACATTTCCGGTACATGTAAAAAGGAATAAGAATGATGCATAGATACGCACTCGTAGAAACAGGATACATAGACCTCTTCATATTTAGGTCAGAAAGCATATTGGAGAATTTGGTGGAAGCGCCCAAATGTGAAACAATGTGAACTTTTTGGAATCAAATGTTGTGAGAATTCGCACATTTCAACATTTGACACTGTTTAAATCAAATGAATAGAGCTTAAACTTCCCTGAGCAATGGGAAAACGGTTTCACAACATATTGAAGAGGGACCTGAAATGGCGAGATTTGCCGTTATGGGTAAATTATAACTTCTCTACGCCGCTGACAATAAATATGGTAAATGAACATGGGTTTATTACCAATAACTCCGTCCAAATACAATAGTTGCCTTGAGAAAGGTCCATTGTATATAGAACAAAATGTTGGTAGTTATTGTCATTTATTTATAACACACCAACATATTCTGTAGCGAAGTACAATAGGGTTTGAGAAGAAAAAAATATATAATAATAAACATAAATTGTTACAGTAGACAAGGTGCGCCCTGCCCAAGGAGCTTACAATCTATAAGGATAGGTAAGTGGAAACATAGGGTACAGGGGGAGGAGAAGGTTGGTGTGTTTTAGAATGATAACAGAGCAGCTGAAACATCAGCGAATGGCAGACACTTTTTGGCTGCTGCCTTTGGGGTGATGCTGATGTAAGCTGAAGAGGTTCTGAATTAATTCAGCTGTGCTATGCAAGTCCTTTGTCCAGGGCAATAAAAATAGCAGAGGGCGGGGCTGCTGAAACACATTGCAAGTAATAAACTGCACTGTCTGCACAAATTGCTTTTGAATTCCATTGGAGTGCTAAAAATTTTTTAACAAATAAACATGACATTCGTCTTCTTAAAAGTAATTTTACCTAAATTTGGCTAAATCTGCAGTATGGCTAAATCTGCAGTATGATATGTGCACTACTTTCCCTCTAACTCACAGTACTAATGTCTGATGCTTCTTTGGTCCCTATTCTCCAATAAGAAAAGGGAACACTGTTGATCTTGTATGTATATGGATGTATACTTGTATTGATATAGCACCTGCCGTGTACGCAGCGCTTAATAACATTATAATAGGAGGTAATAATGTACGTTACAAACAATGGGAATACATGTGTAGCCAGGTTCCCTCCGCTGCCGGGGGTCACTCGACAGAACCGCCGGCACTTCTGGAGGGTGGGGGCCGTGCAGGGAGCACTCCGGTGCTCCAGAGGTCCCCGGCGGCTCCCGAGCAGGGCACCGCCATCTTGCGCCAGTTCGCGCATGCGCAGTGAGTCCCCGCATGCGGCGGCCAGCCAGAGACATTGCGCATGCGCACGAACCCTAGCGCGTGAACCCTAGCCTACCAGGGACAGGCTTTTGGAAGGGACTACAAGTCCCATGAGCCTCAGCACCACCCCTGTGACGCCAGGGAGCCAATAGGGCAAGAGTATCTCCCTGCACAGAGGGATTGATACATTTCGCGAGGTTTTTGCAGCTGGGTCAGTCGCCATCAGGAGCAGCTAGGGGAAGGAGGTAGGGTGCAGGAGTCAGTGACTCCCTGCACTAGGCCAGCAACCCCCTAGGCCCCAGATAGCCCTGAGCCACCAGTAGCTTTGTGTTGTTTCAGGGACAGGCCCCAGGTTAGGGACCCTGCCCCTTATTATCCAGAGTCAGTTAGGGAGACAGCGGACACTGCGCGTCCATCCAGAGGTCTGGGCTCAGACCTTCGCTGTCGCTGCAGCAGCCATCCGGGTGGGATCGCCCCGGACGGTAGTTCCTGTAGTCAGCTGTCATCGGATCCTTTGTGAAGCTCCTTGGCAGGCCCGGGCACTGGAGTGCTCGGCAGGGAACCATCACCAAGTGCACCAATATTTCTATATTATACTCACATGGGACTAGTGGCTGCGTAGTCACACATATCTATCTCACTTGAAGGGACATATTGTGTGGGGTTACGTCCTGCGAGACGCAGTAGTTAGTGTCGCCTCTAGGGAGGGACACCTGTTGATCATTTGCACAAGTACGTTTGCACTAGTAAAGTCATTGGTTGTTTTACATGCTGTGTGTGGAATATATATATATTGTCCTGCGACAAACCACTCCCCCTCTGGTGAGAGCCATCGCAGGTGGAGGCGCTGCACCGAGTACGAGGTTACTCCTATTATTTATACGTGCCCAAGGCTCCCCATGGGGGAGGTTTAGGCCTCCTGTGAGCCTAACAGGTAAAGCACCATACCTGGTAACGTTAGGTTCCCCGCGCACACACACTATATGCTATTGGGTGGGGGAATACCCGTTACACGTGTGTAAGAGATATGTGCAGAGGTATATTTAATGGAGACCGAGGGGTGAAATTAAATCTTGGCTTTATTGCGCCTGTTCCTTTAACAAGGCAAAATATACAATATAAACACAATAAAGGCCTACTCCGCTTTGGAAAATATCTAAACCTTTACTCCAGCCCTCTCTAACTGGGTGGGTAGCTAAGCTGATTACCACCACAAACATACAGTATATGATAATGGTGAAAAGCAGGGTTGCAGACCTGTCTAAGACATGTGATGTGCTCACAAGTAATATTTTTATATGCTGTATGCTATACGTTGGAGGGGTTTTAGTCACCTTTTCACCCATCATAACCTAAATTATGTGTGATGAAGACCTACCCAATGTCTCAAATTGCAAAGCCAGTACAACCAACCTCACACTGATCAGACCCAAAAGTTCGAAACAGTCTGTCTCTGAGTGGGTTCACTAGCTTTGCATCTCATCCCAGGCTATGTTTAAAAGCTGTGTTTAAAACAGCGAGCATGTAATAATGGACATAAGGCAAAAGGTGGCACTGTGTGCTCATTTGCATGTCATTTCCCAGAATCCCTTGCTGCAGTGGAAGCATTGTATGCTAGGTGATAATGGCGAAAAGCAGGGTTGCAGACCTGTCTAACACATGTGAATGTGCTCTCACAATTAATATATATAAAAAAGGTATCACTTTTTTATTCCAATAAATTAATTCCAATAAAAAAGGTATCACCTAATACTGAAGAACTCATTTATTCTGCATTATATAGTGGAGAATAAATGAGTTCTTCAGTATTAGGGGATACCTTTTTTATTGGACTAACAATTTATGTCATAGGACAAGCTTTCGAGAGTTCTCCTCTCTTCTTCAGGTCTAGCAATACTGATATACACAGGAATCTATGGCTAAAACAGTGTAGAGAAAAAAAAACAACAGATATGTACTGTAGACAAGGTAGGGTGTTAAAAGTGTTTGAAGCCAGGGGAGGGTGACAAGGAAAGGTGGGTGGGGTGGCGGGGGGGAGGGATGCAACAGTCCATCAAGAAAGTATCTTATCTGTTTCTGCTGTTGTTGCTGTAGGGGAAGACCTCTCTGTTCTCCTGGTTCAGCATCCTTGTGTGCTATGGCACTCTTCGTGTCCAGGTAGGTCTTGTCCCCTTGTCTTGCTGTCAGTATACAGTCCTTCTCTGTGCATCAAGACATCATCTTTTCCTCAGGTCAGCCCAGTTGTGGGTTAAGGAAATCTCTGGTCTGTCCTCCTTCTCCTTATGTCAGCCCACTTGTGAGCTAAGGAATCTCTCTCCTGTTTCCACCAGGAGGCTTTTCTTAGAGCTCTAATTTGGCCAGGTGGAGTCTAGTTAATTGCCTGTCTTCAATTAACCAGCTCCCTGCTGGATTTAGAGGCAGTTTCTCTCAGTGATAAGTCCCTGTTACAATGTGCAGCAGGTAAATGACAACATAAGTCTAAAGGAGACCCCAAAGAGCTTACAATCTAAGTGTTATTATAGGAGGCTTACTGTAACGCTCGGCAGGAAGATAGGGATTGGTATGAGACTGCAGCGTCCAGGAAAAAAGCACCGTCACCAGGTATGAAATGGATAAAAACGTTTATTTAACTACATAAAAATGAAAAAAAGACAAACAAAATACAGAAAAACACAACCTCCTATGCGTTTTCAGGCTCTAAAAGCCCTTTCTCAGTATAGTTGGGACTGTGAGTTAAGCTCCTTTATATAGCCCCTCCTGTATACTTACAAAGCAGCTGTAGATAATTGCCATTGATTATAATCACATTTGTTGTCATGACAGTATCAAACACACATGATGTAAAGCATCACTTGAATCATAAAAGTTAACCAGAAACGAAAAATAAATTTTGTATAATAGAGTATAGTTTATCAAAACTGTAAAAAATTCGTAATGGAAATATATCATGATTCAAGTCTGTGGAAGAAAAAAAAACAACTAATTGAAAATAGATTGCACAAAGCAAAATATATATCATGAACACAGTTGATTCTCCTGTCTGATGCAATAAATAAAATATTGAGGACTCTTAAAAAGAAAAAGTATAACCTGAGGTATAATATGTTTTTATGAAAGAATGAAAAACTAAATAATTTTTTTTTAATAAAAACTGGAAAAAATGAAAAAAATGAAAAAAAAAAAATGAAAAAGAGGGATTAATTTAGTTTAATGATAAATTCTGGAAAAATCCTTCATCAAATATTTGAATGTCAAATAGAACCAAATAGACCAACTTATCCATTAGTATAATTCTATCAATATAGAAGATCAAGGATTTGTACAAGAACATGACAGATATAATACATGATGAAAACTATATACTGTATAATGTAGATTGCTCAAAGAAAATATTTCAGATCCCACTCTGTGTTTAACCCTTTAGGGATCAGTGTATCCAACGTGAAAATCCAGTGAGCCTATCTGCGGTAGAGTGTATTAACCCTATCTCCGCCTCTGTAGTGGATCTGAACATGTTCGATACCAATACATTTAAAGTTATTGAGAGACCCATCTTGGCATATATTAAAATGTTTGGCCACGGGATGCATCTGACCTTTTTTCAAAATGAGTCTCATACTGTATGTTCAAGAATTCTCAATTTGAACATGCGAGTAGTGAGACCTATATATTTCTTATTGCACCCACAGATCAACATATAAATCACATATTCAGTCTTGCAGTTTATAAAACAAGAGATATTGTAAGATTTAGTATCATCTATATTAGTAAACATTTTCGAACGTAAGACGTATTTACAAATTTTGCATCTCCCGCAAGCAAAGCACCCTACTAGTTTAGGAAAGAATTCTTTTTTTAGTAACTAATCTATCCCTCCTAATTACACTAGGGGAAACCATATTGCCTACAGTCTGTGCTTTTTGAAAAACAAACTTAGGTCTAACTGCGGTGATACCTCTTAGTAGGGGGTCTATAGTCAAAATGGACCAATGTTTATTTACAATATTTTTAATTGCATCAGCTTGTCTGCTAAATACTGTAATGAAATATGGGGTGTCTACATTTGAACCACTAACATTATGTTTATTTTTATTTCTCTTTATTTTGTTCTTTTCCAGAGATCTACATCTCTATTTTGTTGGAGCGCATTCTGATGTGCTTCTAATATAGTATCATAGTTGTATCCTCTGGCTAGAAATCGGTCAGTTAATTCAATAGATCTCAGATGGAAATCCTCAAGATTCGAACAATTTCTCCTTAGGCGTATAAATTGCCCATAGGGAATACCTTTGAAGAGACCCTGACTTTGTCCACTGCTTGCATGTAATAAAGTATTTTTTGCATTTTCTTTACGGAAAATATCCGTATGTACCTGTTGATCAAGACCTACATAGAGTTTCAAATCTAGAACGTGTATAAAAGTGGAATGGTATTGTGATGTAAAATTCAGATTTAATGTATTTAAATTGATATAATCAATAAACAAATTTAGTTCTTCCACAGTACCACTCCAAATAAGCAGGAGGTCGTCAATATAACGACGGTAAAAGTGAATGTGATGGCGAAAGGGATTTCTATCTCCAAACACGTGGGTTGCTTCCCACCAACCCATGAAAAGATTCGCATAGGAAGGTGCAGTCCCACGTGTTTGGAGGTAGAAAATCCCTGAAAATAAAAAGTAATTATGTGTAAGTAAAAAGTGAATACAATCTAATAAAAAAGCTATGTGAAGTGGTGATAGTGATAGGGTGACCACCCGTCCCCCTTTTGCCGGTACAGTCCCGGTTTTTCGGGAGCTGTACCGGTTTTCTGTGTGTACCGGAAATGTCCCGGATTTTCCTCAATGTGTCCCCATTTATTTATTTTTTGTCGCCGGCGGTGCGCAAGTAAGCTGCGGTGCGCTGTGCGCTGTGCGCGATTCTGCGGCGGCGCGGAGGAGGAGACTGCAGCAGCCCCGCTGGTAAATATATATTTTTTTTTTTGAATGCCTCCCCCTTCAGTTTCCTACCTTGTTGGCCAATCCCCAGTGTCCCGGCATTAAGCCCCGCCCCCCGGCATCATCCTTCACCAAGGACCGGCATGTGGAATGGATGGAAGGAAGGGTGCCTGGGGGCGGGGCTTCCGCTTCCTGCGGCAGAGCACACATGGTGTGTGTCTCTGCCCACGGCTCCTGGCTCTTCTGCGCGGTGTTTCCCCCCCTCTGCCCGCCCGGGGGGATAGGAGGTGGGTTTTTTATCCTTTGCCTCCTGTCCTGGCGCTCCCTCCCCCCCCCCCCCTGTCCCCTTGGTTCGGGAGATGGGCGCGGGGGCTGGCAGTGGTGGCTGCGCGGTGTTCCCCCATTCTGCCCCGGGAGCCCGTGGCTGCCCTCCGGGGGAGGGGGGGCGGCAGTTTACCTTTGTGTCCCGGCGCTCCTATCCCCCCCCCCTAGGTGCGGGAGATGGGCGCGGGGGTGGGTGCAGGGGGAGGCGGAGAGCCACCTGCTCGTGGCTGCCTCTGTCTGTACTCCAGTCTGTGTGTGTGTGTGTGTGTGTGTGTACCAGTGTCTGTGTGTGTGTGTGTACCAGTGTCTGTGTGTGTGTGTGTGTGTGTACCAGTGTCTGTGTGTGTGTGTGTGTACCAGTGTCTGTGTGTGTGTGTGTACCAGTGTCTGTGTGTGTGTGTACCAGTGTCTGTGTGTGTGTGTACCAGTGTCTGTGTGTGTGTGTACCAGTGTCTGTGTGTGTGTACCAGTGTCTGTGTGTGTGTGTACCAGTGTCTGTGTGTGTGTACCAGTGTGTGTGTGTGTGTGTGTGTGTGTACCAGTGTGTGTGTGTACCAGTGTGTGTGTGTATGTACCAGTGTGTGTGTGTACCAGTGTGTGTGTGTACCAGTGTGTGTGTGTTTGTGTACCAGTGTGTTTGTGTACCAGTGTGTGTGTGTACCAGTGTGTGTGTGTACCAGTGTGTGTGTGTATCAGTGTGTGTGTGTACCAGTGTGTGTGTGTGTGTGTACCAGTGTGTGTGTGTGTACCAGTGTGTGTGTGTGTGTGTGTACCAGTGTGTGTGTACCAGTGTGTGTGTGTGTGTGTGTGTACCAGTGTGTGTGTACCAGTGTGTGTGTGTGTGTGTGTGTACCAGTGTGTGTGTACCAGTGTGTGTGTGTGTACCAGTGTGTGTGTGTGTGTGTGTGTGTGTGTACCAGTGTGTGTGTACCAGTGTGTGTGTGTACCAGTGTGTGTGTGTGTACCAGTGTGTGTGTGTGTACCAGTGTGTGTGTGTGTACCAGTGTGTGTGTGTGTGTACCAGTGTGTGTACCAGTGTGTGTGTGTACCAGTGTGTGTGTGTGTGCCAGTGTGTGTGTGTGTGTGCCAGTGTGTGTGTGTGTGTACCAGTGTGTGTGTGTGTGTGTGTGTGTACCAGTGTGTGTGTGTGTGTGTGTACCAGTGTGTGTGTGTACCAGTGTGTGTGTGTGTGTGTGTGTACCAGTGTGTGTGTGTACCAGTGTGTGTGTGTGTGTGTACCAGTGTGTGTGTGTGTACCAGTGTGTGTGTACCAGTGTGTGTGTGTGTGTACCAGTGTGTGTGTGTGTACCAGTGTGTGTGTGTGTGTGCCAGTGTGTGTGTGCCAGTGTGTGTGTGTGTGTGTGTGTGTGTGTGTGTGTGTGTGTGTGTACCCGTGTCTGTCTCCCCCTCTCCCTCCCCCTCTCCTTCCCCCTCTCTCTCTCCCCCTCTCTCTCTCCCCCTCTCTCCCTCACCCTCTCACCCTCCCTCTCCCTCTCTGTCTCTCTCTGTCTCTCTCACCCTCTGTCTCTCTCACCCTCTCTCTCTCAGTCACCCTCTCTCTCTCAGTCACCCTCTCTCGCTCAGTCACCCTCTCTCTCTCAGTCACCCTCTCTCTCTCTCAGTCACCCTCTCTCTCTCTCTCTCTCTCTGTCACCCTCTCTCTCTCTCTCTCTCTGTCTCTCTCTCTCTCTCTGTCACCCTCTCTCTCTCTCTCTCTCTCTCTCTCTCTCTCTCTGTCTCTCTCTCTCTCTCACCCTCTGTCTCTCTCACCCTCTGTCTCTCTCACCCTCTGTCTCTCTCACCCTCTGTCTCTCTCACCCTCTGTCTCTCTCACCCTCTGTCTCTCTCACCCTCTGTCTCTCTCACCCTCTGTCTCTCTCACCCTCTGTCTCTCTCACCCTCTGTCTCTCTCACCCTCTGTCTCTCTCACCCACTCTGTCTCTCTCACCCACTCTGTCTCTCTCACCCACTCTGTCTCTCTCACCCACTCTCTGTCTCTCTCACCCACTCTCTGTCTCTCTCACCCACTCTGTCTCTCTCACCCTCTCTGTCTCTCTCACCCACTCTCTGTCTCTCTCACCCACTCTCTGTCTCTCTCACCCACTCTCTGTCTCTCTCACCCACTCTCTGTCTCTCTCACCCACTCTCTGTCTCTCTCACCCACTCTCTGTCTCTCTCACCCACTCTCTGTCTCTCTCACCCACTCTCTGTCTCTCTCACCCACTCTCTGTCTCTCTCACCCACTCTCTGTCTCTCTCACCCACTCTCTGTCTCTCTCACCCACTCTCTGTCTCTCTCACCCACTCTCTGTCTCTCTCACCCTCTCTCTCTGTCACCCTATCTCTCGCTCTCTCTCACCCACTCTGTCTCTCTCACCCTCTGTCTCTCTCACCCTCTGTCTCTCTCACCCTCTGTCTCTCTCACCCTCTGTCTCTCTCACCCTCTCTCTGTCTCTCTCACCCTCTCTGTCTCTCTCACCCTCTCTGTCTCTCTCACCCTCTCTGTCTCTCTCACCCTCTCTGTCTCTCTCACCCTCTCTGTCTCTCTCACCCTCTCTCTGTCTCTCTCACCCTCTCAATGTCTCTCTCACCCTCACAATGTCTCTCTCACCCTCTCTCTGTCTCTCTCACCCTCTCTCTGTCTCTCTCACCCTCTCTCTGTCTCTCTCACCCTCTCTCTGTCTCTCTCACCCTCTCTCTGTCTCTCTCACCCTCTCTCTCTCTCTCACCCTCTCTCTGTCTCTCTCACCCTCTCTCTGTCTCTCTCACCCTTTCTCTGTCTCTCTCACCCTTTCTCTGTCTCTCTCGCCCTCTCTCTGTCTCTCTCGCCCTCTCTCTGTCTCTCTCACCCTCTCTCTGTCTCTCTCACCCTCTCTCTGTCTCTCTCACCCTCTCTCTGTCTCTCTCACCCTCTCACCCACTCTGTCTCTCTCACCCACTCTCTGTCTCTCTCACCCACTCTCTGTCTCTCTCACCCACTCTCTGTCTCTCTCACCCACTCTCTGTCTCTCTCACCCACTCTCTGTCTCTCTCACCCACTCTCTGTCTCTCTCACCCACTCTCTGTCTCTCTCACCCACTCTCTGTCTCTCTCACCCACTCTCTGTCTCTCTCACCCACTCTCTGTCTCTCTCACCCACTCTGTCTCTCTCACCCTCTCTCTGTCTCTCTCACCCTCTCTCTGTCTCTCTCACCCTCTCTCTGTCTCTCTCACCCTCTCTCTGTCTCTCTCACCCTCTCTCTGTCTCTCTCACCCTCTCTCTGTGTCTCTCACCCTCTCTCTGTCTCTCTCACCCTTTCTCTGTCTCTCTCACCCTCTCTCTGTCTGCCTCTCTCTCTCACCCTCTCTCTGTCACCCTCTCTCTCTCTGTCACCCTCTCTCTCTCTATCACCCTCTCTCTCTCTGTCACCCTCTTTCTCTCTCTGTCACCCTCTCTCTCTCTCTGTCACCCTCTCTCTCTGTCACCCTCTCTCTCTCTCTGTCACCCCCTCTCTCTCTCTGTCACCCTCTCTCTCTCTCTGTCACCCTCTCTCTCTCTCTGTCACCCTCTCTCTCTCTCTGTCCCCCTCTCTCTCTCTCTGTCACCCTCTCTCTCTCTCTGTCACCCTCTCTCTCTCTCTGTCACCCTCTCTCTCTCTCTGTCACCCTCTCTCTCTCTCTCACCCACTCTCTGTCTCTCTCACCCACTCTCTGTCTCTCTCACCCACTCTCTGTCTCTCTCACCCACTCTCTGACTCTCTCACCCACTCTCTGTCTCTCTCACCCACTCTCTGTCTCTCTCACCCACTCTCTGTCTCTCTCACCCACTCTCTGTCTCTCTCTCTCACCCTCTCTCTGTCTCTCTCTCTCACCCTCTCTCTGTCTCTCTCTCTCACCCTCTCTCTGTCTCTCTCTCTCACCCTCTCTCTCTCACCCTCTCTCACCCTCTCTCTCTCACCCTCTCTCTGTCTCTCTCTCTCACCCTCTCTCTGTCTCTCTCTCTCACCCTCTCTCTGTCTCTCTCTCACCCTCTCTCTCACCCTCTCTCTCTCACCCTCTCTCTCACCCTCTCTCTCACCCTCTCTCTCTCTCTCTCTCTCTCTGTCTCTCTCTGTCTCTCTCTGTCTCTCTCTGTCTCTCTCTGTCTCTCTCTGTCTCTCTCTGTCTCTCTCACCCTCTCTCTCTCTGTCTCTCTCACCCTCCCTGTCTTATTTTAACTGCCGTATACCTACACCGAAGCAACCTACCCTTCTTTCTTCCAGATCTGACTCAAGTTTCACACGGGAGACCTCGGAAGACAGGTAGGGAACACCTCCCCTCCAGTATAGTACCTTGAGGGACTGCGGATCAGGTAAGATCCCAGGCGGGATTGCTGCTTTAGAAATTGTGAAGAGGGGGCATCCAGACACTGGTTAAGGGGTTCAGAATCATTCACATCTGGGTTTTTTTTGTTCGATTAGTGAGGTCAACACACACACACACAACTATGTAACAAAGACTAATGGCCGTAAGTATAAGTGTACTACAATAAATAAACTGTTATGTAAAAAAAAAAATGTCCCGGTTTTTCATTTTCAAAATCTGGTCACCCTAGATAGTGATGCATCTATTTCTAAAAAATATCTTGTAGCTTTAATGCCGTGTGTATGTGCAATAATAGAATATAAAGAAGAAACATCTAAGGTAACCCAGAGAAAATCCGAAGACCATGGGTAGTGTTGAAATAATGTGAGGAGATGTGAAGTGTCCAACAAGTGAGAGGGAAGGGTGTGTACAATAGGTTGTAAATAATAATCAATATAAATCGATAAGTGTTCACCCAGTGCCCCTGTACTCGAAATGAAAAACAGGGATAATGGGATGCAAGCAATGTAAATAGTCATACTCCTGAGATAGGACATAGAGATCTTTACCTATTTCTATTGATTTGTTTAGTTCGTTCAGGAATTTGCTCGTGGGATCCGAAGGCAAAATTTCATATGAAGCTTGATTATTCAATTGTCTTAATGCTTCTATTTGATAATCTGCATAATCCAGAACTACAACTGCGCCTCCCTTATCTGCCTTTTTAAATTACAATATTATCATTGTCTTTAAGGGTAGAAATCGCTTTTCTCAGTTCTGGATGCATATTATCACAATTTTTTGGTTGTTTAGTAAATTGTATGCCTTTAGATAGCAAGAGAAAATCTCTCTGTACTGCTTGACTGAACAGATCTATTGCTGTACCTCTCTGTATTATCTGGACAGAACTTAGATTTGTTGTGCAATCCTGAAGGTGTACATCCTAAAAAAATCGTATTAGGGTCACATGATAGTTTATGTAACGCTCTGCCTGCCCACAAGCCAGACGAGACCCCGGGACTGAGGTGGAAAGGGTAAAACCACACACCTAGCAGCAAACGGGGCACGGCCGGAGTGTGGTAGTAGCGTAGGTGATCCGGGTAACAAGAATGTAAATGATACCGTACTTGACAGCTCCGGCGTAGAAGGGTTAAGTTCGTATGCCAAGGGTTGTGGGTTGGAGAGGGCAGCGTAATCAATTGTCCATAAGCCTGGGTCGTGGAGTGGAGAGAGCAGCGTAGTAGTTTGTCCGTGTGCCGTGTCCAAGGGTTGTAGAGGTCTGCAGCGTAGAAGTCCAAAGCAAGGTCCAAAGGGTTCCAGAGAGCAGCGCAGTAGAGTTCAAAGCAAGGGTCAAATCCAGGGAGGTCAGCAAAGATTCCAGGGACAGGAGCAGCACTGAAAAGACAAGAGAGGCCAGGCAACAGCAGACAGCACCAAGGTACAGAAGCTATGCAGAGCAAAGAGGAAATGGAGAATAGGGATTATATAGGGGGCTGGGACCAATCAGAGAAAGGGGAGTGACGGAGGAGTGGCCCGAAGAGGAACCTAATAGGAGAGCAGAGTGAGGAAGTTTGAGACCAATGGGAGTGAGGGGAGGAACAGAGGAGTGAGCAAGAGAAGGGACAGGAAGGGAAGGAGGACCTGAGAGGCAAGGCAGGTGGGGAAGGGGTGTGCCGAGCATGTGCGTGACGTCCAAGGAGGCGGAGCATGGGGAAGGTGCACCGGAGGATCCAGGAGCAGAGAGAAGAAGGGGAGGAGCAGAGGGATGGACAGGGGAAGGGTCAGGCAAGGAGGGAGAAGCGGGGAGGCGGAGCTGATGGGACCCGAGCGGTGACACACAAGGAGCGTGTGCCACGTCAGTGGAGGCGGAGTTAGGCGCCTGGCACCAACCAATGGCGGCTTTGGTGCGCGCGCGCCCGTGTGGCTGACACGCGTGGGCAGGAGGTGCAGGGAAAGCAGCCAGGAGCGGGGAATGCCGCCGGGAAGCCCGAATGGCCCGAGAAAAAGGTAAGGATGCGCTGGACGCGGGTATACCCGCAGCGCGGATCCTTACACTTACAGACACATTAGGAGTGTGCGGATTGCTGAATCCGTGGATTGGATTGTTGGTAATTAAAAAATTAATTAAAAAAAAAAAAATCGGGAATGGACGAACCGCCCTTTTTGCGACTGCTTCGCGGATATCCGCGGACCAGAGGAACTGACCGATCCGAGGCGGATCCAAATCCGATTTTTTTTTTACCCGTCTCTAGGGTTTTAGGGATCCTTTTTGTTCCATTTGCACCACCCCTTCAGTATATTATCCTTTGAACGGCATCATTCCTTTTTTAGAACAGAGGCAACCCAAGGCCAAACGAGGACAAAACGCCGGGCGGGGAGGAAACCTCGCCATTTACAACCAACCAAGGAGGGGGATGCAGACCAGGTCCCACAATTGGGGGTAAATATTTTGAATAAGAAATTTACGAATGAACAGATGAGGATATGCAAAAAGGAACTCTTTTGTCCCTGCCACCCTTAATGATTTCCTTGTGTTGGACATTGACCTTGCTAGGTTTTTTAGGAACTTACGCCTAGAACGTTTTCTTTCTAAACATTCTACTACAACGAATACGTCTGATCTGGCCATTGAGGAGGATATACCTTTTAATTTATTAAATAAAGAATGTAGAAATAGAAGCATATTTAATCCCCTGCCCTCTAATCACCTCATTGAATACTACATTTCTCATGTCCACAAGGATATTGACCTTTAAAAAGAAGTACTGTACCAATATCACTTTTAAAAAGTACGCATTTTTCAGGGAAAAAAAGAGAGGGACATATTAAGAGTGATTGAGATGGATTCTTACATTGTTATCAAACTGTCGAATAGGGGGGGTGGGGAGCAATTGTCATAATGAATTGGACAGATTATAGGGAGGAAATCTTACGCCAATTAGCAGACATTTCTAATTACACGGCTGTCACATAATCCTATTCCTGACATCTCCAATAAAATATTACAGGTTATTACTGAAGCAAAGGATGATGATGTCATATCTAACTAAACAGTATTTCTTGCTCAAAAAAGAGCCAACTATCTTGTACATCATCCCTAAAATCCACAAGGATTTAACCAAACCTCCTGGTCGTCCAATAGTAGCCAGCACAGAATCCCTGTTTCAGCCACTTGCTGTTTTTATAGATAAGCTTCTTTATCCATTGGTCACTGGGTCTCCTTCCTACATACAGGCTACCTCTCACTTTTTACAGAGGATTGACAGTCTCCCCGATATCAGGGGAGAAATTCTACTTGCAACCTTGGATATGAATAGCCTTCACACCTCTATCCCACATGATAGAGGCTGTAAACATGTTATCATTGACTTGTTAGGAATTATCCTGGGAGAAAATGTCGTTCTTTTTGAGGACACCTTTTATGTACAAAAGCAGGAGACAGCAATGGTTTCTAATGTCACACCCACATATGTCAATATATTTATGAACAGATTCGAAGATGATTTTGTTTACTCACATCAATTATTCACACAGTTTGGGCATATGTGGGTGAGATACATAGATGATATCTTCCTCCTCTGGACAGCTGATGAGGAAAGCCTTTTGACATTTGTGTCAGACCATAATGGATTTCTTGAGACTATAGTGTTTACCTCTGTGCTGGACAAGAAAGCTATTAATTTCTTGGATACGCCGATATACTGTATAGCCGTAGACTCAGACTCAAATCCAACATATTTTCTATGGCTACAGATGGGAATAACCTACTTCATTTTGACAGTTACCATCCACCAGCTACTATGAAAGGGTCATCATATAGCAATTTTTCAGGGCCAGGAGAATAATTACTACACCAGAGGTGGTCCCAGAGAGACAAGCCGCTATGCACAGCAAGTTTGAAAGTAGAGGTTACCCACGACACTTCTCCATACATAACACCTTAAAGCAGAGATCCTACTGAGGGCTTCATTGTTGGGCAGAGGTTAACGGAATCGAGGCTCCACCAGGGATTACTCTATCCCCTTCATTTCTAGATATGGTACACTTAGTGGACGCATCAAAAACATTATTCTTAAGCACTGGTACCTCCTTGTAACTGACAACACTTGCAGAATCCCTATGAGTTAACCTCTTTTTTCATACATAAGAGGGAAAACCTCAGGGATCATTTAATAAGAGTGGACTTAGGAGGTAAGATTCCTGTACAGTCCTTTTTGGGTGCGCCAAAGGTTGGTACATTTAGATGCTGCAATTGCTCTCAATGTGAAAGTGTTCAGGAGGGTAACCAATTGTTTCATCCACGGTCTGTATAAAAATCAAATTTATTAAAAAACCAACAAGAGAGGCCGCCAGGACATGCACTCACTTCAATGTGAAAAAAACAACCGTGGGAGACAATCTGTTTGGCCTTCAGGAATCAAGGAGAGAAACTGCAGCCAGAATATATTGCAATGGTGTCAATGGAGTGGGTGTAGGAGCCGATATGTATCCACTTGAGAGGAAGGGGGGTGGTTCTCTCCACAGCAGTGTAGATGGAAGCAGCCTAAAAACGACCAGTACTCACACGAAGCTGTGGTATCCAGTCCAGGTATAACTAGGAACTGCGCCTTCTCTCTGTGCCTCCTGTATAGCAGCACAAGCCGTCAGTGCTGCACACTTGCCCTCTCCCCTCTCAGTAAAATCGTCAGCATCACGAGCAGCAGCAGGAGCTAGCACGGGTGCACCTGCACTGGAACCCACTGCAGAAGGTCGGTACGAGCGCTCAGACGTTTGCGGCACTTAGGGGACTTCATCACAAGTAGCGGACGGCATCCTAATGTTGTTTTTACACAGCATTCACATGTGAGTGTTCTTTTGGCTGTTGTAGCCGTTTTTTTAATAAAATTGTTATACTATCTGCACTATCTCTGTACTTTCTCCTCTCCCGGGTTGAAAATCACCGGTCATCTGAGAAATTCCAAGGTGAAGGAGATTGAACTACTGCACGTGGGATTCGTGACAGCAGAGGAGAAGAAGAGGTTAAAGCACAGATTCTCTCAACCGTATTCTGACAAGAGACATCTTGTAAGTAGACACTCTACATCAAGTTCAGTTCAGACCTTCCAGTCCAGGCATACTGCGCTATGTTGTGGTTTTTTTCTAACCTTTATTAGGGGTATCATTGAGAAGCAGATTGGACAAGAAAGTTGTCATCATCTCTCATCAAGAAATTGGACAATATAAGAACTGTGCACTACATGGACTAAGCGTCTTTTTCAGCGCCAGGTATCCTTCTTTTCCATTACCATTTGTCCAACACAAGTTGCGGAGATAACTTGTACCGTGGGAAACCTCGGCAGCTACTAATCACAGCACAATCACAATTGTAATATTGTATGTATTTATTCAACACTGTAATAGTTTAACACTACTGTAGCAGCAAATAGGTCAAGCGCTAACGCATTCAGGGTTTTAGTTAGTATTTTGCACGTTGTTCCACCTCTTACACCCATGTCTATCATCTACTGACAAAAATTGAAGAACCCCACAAAAATAAAAATAGCAATATGCAAAATATCAAATAGGTAGCGTCTCATAAACCAATACAAATAGTAAAGGGGATAAAGGGCACTTAAGATTTTACTGACGGGGGCCCTTTGTCATTTATTTGTATTATTACTGCTACAATGAATGAGAAAAAAAAGCAAAAGTAAATATGGTCCTTTATGTGTATCCTTGGATCCAGTTTTCATTGCTAAAAGGGGGGGAAAAATCACTCCGCAGCACTTTGCGAATGTAAACAAGAAGGGTTAATGGTGAAAAGATCGGCGTTTTGGTCTTAACGCATACCTTTGTCAACCATTAAACACTCTATTTTTACAATTGCAAAGTCCTGTGAAGTGCCGTTTTTTTCTTCCTTATTGGATCCAGTTTGCACCCGAAGCAATTCAACAGCTGAGTGCTCCTACTTTCAAAGTTGCTATCTTTAGCAATGATCATGGCTTTCAATGATACTGTGATATATTCAAATTTGGAGTCACTCAGGACTATTATTATTTTCTCATCGAAGATTTTACTATCTAAATATATTTGATAAGAGCCAGCAGAAATACACTCTGTAGCAATAACATACTTTGCTATTTACATAATATGTTTTTCCTTTAATAGCAACATTTCCATAGTGTTTAAAAAAACAAAAAAAAACAAAATGTAATCTGGACTGCATTAGTTATTTCTATTATTTAGGTATTTGAGGTATATAAAACATATTAAAGCATTGTAAGCATAATTATATGACAAATGTAACGTCTCAATCTACATGATGGCATTATAAAATACAAATGAATTATTCTAATGTACTGCATACGCCCAAACTACATTTCAACGTTCTACACATAAGTAGAAAATACACACAGTGTTGTTATGTGGACGTAGTGAAGTGTCTTGTACATTGCCTTTGACAAAGAGTGCTATAAATAAGCAATATACAATTTCTATCTCGCCAAAGCTAAATAGGTCTCCATCTGCCAGACCAGGTGGATCAGAGCAGTAAGGGAGAGAAGTCTGCCAGACGCTGAGGCCTGATCTCTGCCTATCCAAAGGAAAGATAAATAAATGAGTAATACAATTTGCATGAACAATCTACCAACAGAGAATGACAGAGAGAAGGGGAGAAACATGCACGGTCTTTGTGCAAGTATTTGAAACAAGACAAAAGGAAATCCAAATACTCTACAGTACATACATTCACAATAACAAATAAATGCACGAGGCGCCATGCAGAGCATAAAAGATCTGTTGAAAGGTAACATTAACACAAATCTGGTCGTTTTTCCCACAGCATTACAGATATCACATTTTAAGATTGTCATTCACAAACAAACCCCAAATAATAAATAACACTTTCTTACATTTCCAAATCCTTCTATCCACAATATAGCTTGTATTTCATACTACTGTAGTGCCGACAAGTATTCTAAAACAAATCTGGGGCAATCACCAACAAGACCCAGGTACATGCTGGGTACATGCTGCAACATTTCAGTGACATTTCTGCAGACAGACTAATGGCCCATCGGATTAACAGCGGGGGTCCCTGGCAGTCCCATTCAAACTGAATGAGACCGCTAGGGACCCCTGCTGTGTTAATCCGATGGGCCATTAGTCTCTGCAGAAATGTCACTGAAATGTTGCAGCATGTACCTGGATCTTGTTGGTGATAGCCCCAGATTTTCCAAGGCAAGTTTAAGGCAAGTTTTAGAATACTCGTCGGTGTACCTGTACGTCAAAACAATGTTTGCAGTAAAAGCAATAACACAGCAATCCCTCCTAGCCACTGTGTTTCTATTTATGTGAACTGGGAGGTTACTTTGTGCCCAATTGCAGTGTCCTAGCACCCGGGGGACGACCCCAGTTCCTCAAATATTACAGCTTTAATAACTCCTGTACACATATACTTGTTTGGAATAATAATATGCATGCTGAGATCATCATCAGTCCGGCAGCCAATAGAAAACCGCAATTTCATGGGAAAATATTGCTGCTTTCTATTGGAGGACCCAAGGCCATATTTAATTTTTCCCCACTATACCATGAATAGTAAAAAGTTTAAGCTTTTGGAAACCAAGCTCTGGGGAATGCAGTTTTGCTTCAGGAAACCCCCCAGATCACATGAAAAAAAAAAAAAAAAGATAGTTGTCCAGATGTGAAATATGGGAACAATACAAGAACAAATCTTTGGTTTGTATCTGAACCAAAAGAAACCCAATGTGAAATAATATATTACTGCTACTTTTACGCCTGGCGCCTGTACAAATGTAATGAAACAAATCTATTAGCTCTCTGCTGGTCAAAATGTGCTGATTCTTATTGAATCACAACAATTTTTGTATTGATCACAGCAATGATTACCTCAAGTGCACCATTTAGGGGAACATTCCAAAGGATACAGATGGCAGAACTTTAGTCTCTTTCGCAGTGCTGATGGGTTTTCGACAGCAAGGTCACAAAGTGGTTTTTTTCTGGGGTCATTTAATCCCTTTTCTAGTGATCTCCTGACCCCCCAAGCTCACCCTTTCTTGCAAACATATTTTGATAAGACTACCCTCTTCCACTCAGCATGCGGGATGTCAGCGATGTCGCACACAAGGTGAGATTAGTGAACAGAAGTGGTACGTCACTATGGCCCCCGTGTGTCAGATTCTGTAACATTCAATGTACGTCCACAGGGCATATAACAAGGAAGCAACTCTGTCTCAATGACTGCAATAGAAAGCCTCAGTGGTCTGAGAAACCAGCAGGGAGCTGGTTAATTGCAGCTAAAGAATTAACCAGTCTCCACCTGGTAATCAGACAGGTTTAAAAACCTCTTGCTGAAACTGCACCCAGAGTCTTGAGCACACAGGAGGACAGTGTGTTGACAGCAAGACACAAGGGGACTAGACCTCTATACCTGGATACGGGATGCAGGACCCTTCCAGAAGCTGGACCCTCAAGCAGACAACTTTCCAAACTCATGAGATTGACATGAAAGTCCATCTGCATTGAGGAACCTTTTGAGACTTTGGGGTGATAGACTGGTAAAGGGGCTTTTCCTCCCAGTCTTGTAGAGAGGGACTGGGGAGCGAGTTAGCCCTTACACAGGGATAGGTGTTTGTTGCTTTGTTTATTTTGTTTTTGTTTGCTGTACAGTGTTTAAATGGACAGGCTAAATAAAGCCATGTTTTAATTTCCCTAAAACTGTCTCCTTGTGTTTACGTCTGCACCTGCCTCTTAGGCTGCGCTTATAGTGCCGGCGACGGTGACAGCGATGTGACGTTGCGGCAAAACAAATGCATTGCCACCGTCGTGTGCGCTTATAGTAAGCGCGACGTGACAGATTGGTCGCGATCGCTGGAAGTCATCTCTATTTGATTTTCCAGCGACCATCGCGTCGCCGTCGTCAGCACTATGAGCGTAGCCTTACAGGGCACTTAAGGCAGGAGTTCTCGACTCCAGTCCTCAAGACCGGACTAGCTGTGTGTGACAGCTCCTTAACCCAGGGGTTCTCAACTCCAGTCCTCAAGACCGGACTAGCTGTGTGTGACAGTTCTTTAACCCAGGGGTTCTCAACTCCACTTCTCAATGCCGGACTAGCTGTGTGTGACAGCTCTTTAACCCAGGGGTTCTCAACTCCACTCCTCAAGACCCCCAACCATTGAGCCACCTGTGCTGAAGCAGGGATATTCTGAAAACCTGACCTGTTGGGGGGCGGGTCTTGAGAACCCCTGGGTTAAGGAGCTGTCACACACAGCTAGTCTCCGGTCTGAAAAAATGATAAATTGCTTTTGTTTTCCTGATATACTTCATTGTGAAATCATCCAGTAATGTTTAATTTGGGAGAAATATTGATTACTATGGGGGATTATAATAATAACAACGTCTAGTGGGATTTGTAACAAATTGCTTTATAACCTAGCCTGTGTGGGATTGGTAATATTACTGTATTTCAATTACACACATGGGCTTGTAAAAAAAAAAAAAAAAAGCATTGAAATAGCCAGTAGAGAAGACTGTTTTTCATGTTCTAATCTAATAAAAAAAAAGCTTCCATGGATATAGGGCTAGATTAACTAAAGGTCGATATTGCTACGTTAAAATATGGCTAAAAAAAAAAAGGATTGCAGTAATAATTTTTTTCATTACTGCTGTATTCACAAAGACTTTATTTATAAATTGGTTACCATATTCATTTCTCCTTTGCGTAACTGGAAAATTACGTTAAACCAGCTTGAAATAACGCTTGCGATACAAATAGGCGATGACTCATAGAAATTAGCGTTTAACAGTGCTAGCAATGCCATAGGGGGGAGAGTAATATCTCACGTTTCTACTATAGAATTATGTAATAGAATGTCTGACAAGACCCTATGGCAGAAAGTTATTTAACCTTTTTAATGCATTGCATAGGAATGTCGTCAGGTACCAAACTGGTTAACACACAAGACCCTACAAAACCCGCCTAAAAAATATAACATCTTCATGTGCAAATATATGGATTGAGTATGACACTATATTGTCACTTGGGCTTCTATGAGGTTAATATATCAATATCGTGAACATTGTTAATATTCCATATTTGAATCACCTATTCTAGGTTGGCTAGCCATATTATGCCAACAATGGAATCCCACGGGGGAAGAGTTAGGTGGTGCACTGCCTATCTCTCCCCCCGTGGGATTCCATTTCTGTTTTTTTAATCAAGCAGGGAGCGTGCTTTCTCCAGATGATGTACCAGGAGGTCGTGAGTAAATTGATTTATATATAGTCTATCTGGAATCTTAACTCCAGGGAGGGCCGCCAACAGAAATCATGGGGCTCAGGACAAATGAAAGGAGCAGCCCAGCCCCATCCCCCCCAACCCACAGTGCACCTACCACGGAATTTTTTTTAGCGTGCAACCTTTACTTAACTGTTTTCTTCTTAGGCCTCGTCAAGGGTGGCAATGAGCGGGTGGGCGCGCTCACGTGAGACACATTGCGGCAATGTGTGTGGCCAGTGTGAGAGGCGGGCGGGCCTGCTCAGCGCTTAGCTGCTTGCCGAGCAAGCAAATTTTAATTTGCTGCTTGCAAGCACGTCACGTGAGCGGTTTGCCCAATGAGGGTGAACCAGCTCCGAAGCGTTGTGGCCTTGCCCCCAGACGCGTGCGCACCTAGCCGGCCACGAATCGCCTGGCCGAGCAGGGCGCAGCGCATGAACACCAGCGCGCCCGTTCCCTACCTTGCCGAGGCCTTACTGTAATACGGAAAAAAACATTACAATGCAATCTGTTTATTTTAATATTTTTAACAAAAGACAAAGATACCTAATGCTACATCCTATGTGACAAAAGGCCTTGGGGGGATTCAGTATGGGCCTGGGGGGGGCGGGGGGTTGGTTAATTATGGGCCGGGGGGGGGGGGGGTAAGTATGGGAGGCTGACTGACTGACTGCCTGGGTGTATGAGTGGGTGACTGACTGCCTGGTTGGGTGACTGACTGCCTGGGTGAGTGGGTGGGTAACTGCCTGGGTGGGTGACTGACTGACTGCCTGGGTGACTGCCTGCCTGCCTGGGTGGGTGACTGACTGCCTGCCTGGGTGGGTGACTGACTGCCTGCCTGGGTGACTGCCTGCCTGGGTGGGTGACTGCATGGGTAGGTGACTGACTGAAAGGGTGCCTGGGTGGGTGAGTGACTGCCTGAGTGGGTGGGTGACTGCCATGGTGGGTGGGTGATTGACTGCCTGGGTGGGTGACTGCGTGGGTGAGTGAGTGGGTGACTGACTGACTGCCTGGGTGGGTGTGGGTGACTGCCTGGATGGGTGACTGACTGCCTGAGTGAGTGACTGCCTGGGTGGGTGAGTGAGTGACTGTCTGGGTGGGTGAGTGAGTGACTGGCTGGGTGGGTGAGTGACTGCCTGGGTGGGTGGGTGACTCCATGGGTGGGTGCCTTTTTTCTGACACTGTTTTTTTAATGAAACGGGGAAGGCCACGCAGGGGGGCCGGGCCCCCTGACTCACCGGGCCCGGGACACCAACCCCAGCAGACCCATCCTGTTGGCGGACATGACTCCAGGCGTTTGAGCCCTGTGTACCATACATATAGAGGGCGTCTAGAGTGTGTTATTTCAGCATCTGACAGACATCCCCGGTCAGTAACATCACACAAAGGGTCTCTCCAAACTAGGGGTATTATTGATTGGATTTCTACATTGTTTAAAAAAACCTCTTGACTAACCGGATTGATTCATTCTAGAGCACTAGTTGTTTGGGGATTTATTCCCTGCTTTTCCTTATTATGCCAACATTTTTATCAAGACTCTGAAGCCACGGCTGAAAAAGCTTTAATCCGCAGCTCCGGAGATAGCTGCGGCGTCGCTGCGGGGGGTCCATGCTTCCGGATCATACCCCCTGCAGCGGTAATCCTCCGGCACCAGGGCAGTTGTGGACCTGTGGCTATGCCCCAGTGCCAAAAAACACTAAGGCCTGCTACATCTGTATGTCTATAGTGGCTGTTAAATAGCAGAATAAGCGTAACACCAGTCGGGGGTAGTTGATAAAAAAAAGAGCCATTATTTCTTAGCGGTGACACTATATCGAACAAAAGATACACTTATCTGCACATCTCATAAGCAAGGGTCATTTAGTTAAATTCTTTGGCCAAGGTTAGTGACCCCTCCTCCCTGTTTCCAAGCTCACTCATTCAACCTTTTTAATGGCAGTTCTTGCTAAGCACCTGTAAATGATGAGTCTATTAAAGACGGTTCTCCCCCCCCCCCCATTAGAGAGGATGTTGGAGCTTTTTGCAGGTGCTGCAGTGTTAGGACCTACAGATGGGCCGTACCATGATATGGTTGTAGGCTTAAAATACTTTGGCCAAAGAAGGGAACTAAATGACCCTCGCTTATGAGAAGATATACAGATAAGTATTTAACTATATAATATGTCAAGTTGGATGTAGCACTAGGGCCTTTTTGTCTTTTGTTCTCATTTATAGATCACATTCCTAGTAGCGCCCCTTTGGATACAATATATAAGATGTGGTGGATTTGGGTTCTTGGCTTACAGAGGCTGTGTGCGGTAGTCCTATATCAGCAGTAATCAGAGTGTAGTGAATAATACATGAATAAGTAATTAGCTGTTAATTCCTCATTTGAATACACATCCATTAAATAAACCGCTGAAATGTCGCAATAAAAAGCTCCTTATCGCCGTAGTGAATAGGATTACAAATAAAATTGATGTTAAATTCAAGAATTTGCATTAACAGTATATATCGACTTTAATTAAATTGCCCCTCCAAAGTGGCTATAAGATCCCTATGACCACCTGCTAAAAGGCACTCCGTGAGTTAGGTTCTTGTTCATCAGTAGACACATTTATATGTCAGTTGATAGCTTCTAGAAGTCTGCTGGTTTGTATAGATCTCGTTACCCTCAAAACATTAACTTGTATACAGCAGCGGCAGCTCTTATTCGAGCAAATGCCGCTGGCTGAATGAGGCTGGGAAGCGGGTAGCCGCGGCGCGTGGCGGCGCACTGTGACGTCACGGTCACAAGCGCGCCCGGCTTCCCCGTCTTCCCCGGCTTCCCCAGGCTTCCCCGACACCCCTGGAGTTCAAATCTAGGTAAGCGGGGGTGCGGGGAAGCAGAGGGGCAGAGTAGAAGCCGGGTTCGGGGTGTCTTTGGGGGGGTAATTGCGCGCGATGTGGAGGGGGGGTGCGTGGGGGAAACGCGGCGGCGCGCGTTTCTGACTGGCGGCAGCTGGGGTAGATCCCGGCATGCCGCCGGCATTTACTTTAATAAAGTATGTCGCTACTGTATGTAGCCTAGTGCCCCTGGCTATGGGTTTCCCGGCCCTGGCACATAAGTCCTGGTAGATGCAGGCAGTGTTAGGTTTAAAATCCTTCCTTGTGAGCCAGCATGAGAGTCCGGCAGCACACTACTAATTCTATTTAAATGTAGCCATAGCCAGGTGCAGGCGAGTGGCAGTTGGAAGCATCATGCCTGGTGGGGTGGTTATAAGTGTCAGCACCATGGGGTGATGCTTATTCCCCTGCCCCCAGGTATATAAGATGCTTCCTTCCCAAATTATAGTGAGATTCCAGGATGTAGCCTGCTCCATAGTGAACGAGGTGGTTTTACCTCGCCCCATCAGGGGGTGGGGGGTGATGACTAGCCCCAAGGGCCTCACAGCCTTTGGGGGCCTAGTCAGGGACAAAGCGACTGCAAGATGAGAGGGAAGGTGTTTATCAGTAGGGTGTTATGAAGTACCTCTCTTTCGTGGGAAATTGAATCTGCTGACATGCCAATAAATGGTACAATGTTCCATGTCTCCTGTCTAACTTACTGGGAAGGGGTTCATGTGGGGTTACTCTCTGCCCCGTCAGAAGCTCCCATCACTTCTGAATCCGGACGCGGAAGATAGCGCAGCTGGAAGGAGACCTGCTACCACGCCGACGGGAGTGCCACGGGGTTTTTTTAACATCATTTTGTGAGTTTTTTTCTATATATATGTATAATAAACTTCTATTTTGAACAAAGATTTTCACTGACCCCCTGCTATCATCTCACCCCACACATCCCCGATTCCTGAACCGGGGAAGGGGGGAGGATTGGAAAGTGCGAGGGAAGGGGAACCCCCATCCAACACTCTGCCCGCCAGCAGCTGAACACACGGTGCCACAGGAATCACCACAGACGGGCCCACTAGAGGCACCTCATACTAATCTCTCAGAGGATTGAGCTTACACATGGCCGTGTAAGTAATTTATGATTACTAATATTTCAAACCACCCCCCTCCATTCCCATTCGAACTTGACCAGCCTCTTGGGCTAAGAAGAAGCTGTTAGAAGCAAGATACCTTTACACATATGTGCTCACACAGGGCCGTTTGAGTATTTGATTACAAACAATTGTCAATTCACCATCACACCTTTATTAAACAGCTAGATACTCCATTAAGTCATCTTAGTACTGGTAATAGAGGTCAATCTCTTTTTTAATCCTTTGCTCCCCCTTTTCTTTTCTCTTCGTTGCGTTACTCTCTGCCCCTGGCAGATCCCTACAGGATGGAGGCGTTGCATCAGACAACGTTCCCTTGCATTTCCCCATACCAATGTGGAAACTCAGGCTTCTTGACAGACAAACAGTTTTTTTTTAATATTTATTTATAAAAATGTTTGACCAGGAATTATAGGCTAAAGCAGTAAAATTCAGGGCATTACTGAAAACCTTGCTCTCTGATTGGTTAAAATTCCGGGCATTACTGATTGGATAATGCCCGGAATTTTAACCAATCAGTAATGCCCGGAATTTTAGCAACTAACAATGTGTAGTTTTCAATCTGTTTATTTCCAGCCAATCAGCTTTCACAAAAGGCTGAGACAGGGCTGGGGATTGGTCAGAATGAAGTAACAGCTCTGAGACAAGGCAGGGGATTGGTCAGGAAGTATCAGCCACGGGTTGACTCCTCCCCCTCCCGAGCTGACTGAGATTTTCTGAGCAGATTCAGTTGAATTGGGAGGAGAGAGTCTGCAAAGAAGTAAGTGGCTGCATGTTTTATTGTGTTTGTGTGTCAGTAGCAGTGTTTATGGGTATAGCAGCAGCAGTGTGTGTTGTGTTGTGCAGTTGTATGTGTGTGTAGGAGCAGTTTGTGTGTGTGTTGTGTGTGTAGAGCGGCTGTGTTGTGTGTGTAGAGCTTATGTGTGTGTGTATGGAGCTCCAGTGTGCGCCTGTGTGTGTGTGTGTGTGTGTGTGTGTGTGTGTGTGTCAGTAGCAGTGTTTATGGATGTAGCATGTGTGTGTAGCAGCAGAGTTTGTGTGTGTAGAGCTGCTGTGTTGTGTGTGTGTGTAGAGCTGCTGTGGTGTGTGTGTGTGTGTGTGTGTGCGTAGAGCTGCTGTGGTGTGTGTGTATGTAGAGCCGCTATGTTGTGTGTGTGTGTGTGTGTGTGTGTGTCAGTAGCAGTGTTTATGGGTATAGAAGCAGAAGTGTGTGTTGTGCTGTTGTGTGTGTGTGTGTGTGTAGAGCTGCTGTGTTGTGTGTGTGTGTGTAGAGCTGCTGTGTTGTGTGTGTAGAGCTGCTGTGGTGTGTGTGTGTGTGTAGAGCTGCTGTGGTGTGTTGTGTGTGTAGAGCTCCAGTGTGTGTATGTGTGTGTGGTGTGCTTGTGTGTGTAGTGCTACTGTGTGTGTAGAGGTACTGTGTCGTGTGTGTAGCAGCAGTTTGTGTGTGTGTAGATCTGCTGTGTTGTGTGTTGAGCTGCTGTGTGTGTAGAGGTGCTGTGTTGTGTGTGAGTACACAGAGGGGGCGGCAGTGTGTCAATATAGATATCTGCTGTGTAAGAGTATATAGAGGTGGATTCATGTATTTACCATTTTATTTTAACAAAAAGAAATCTATATAACTATACAAAAGTGTCTATTATTTATGAAAAAAAGTCTACATTTAGCCTATAATAGTAATAATCCCCTCAGAACAGGGCATTACTGGCCAATAATGGAAGGGAGGAGATGTTACATTAAGATGAATTGGAGTTATTCTCTGTATGCAGTCTGATTAATAGGCTATATGCTGTATATCAATGTCTTCTCCCATTCCACTACCAACCCTACCCCCCTACACTCACTTTCCTGTTTATTTTTCCCTCCGCTGTTTCATTTTTACAAACACTAAGTTTAATGGAACTGATAATGGTTATTAATTTGCTTTCTTTTTGCTTACCCTGTGGTTTGATTCTGTTCATCCCTCCGTTTATGGGAAGTACAGTAACTGCGTTTTATACATGCTGTTACATATATATATAAACATATTATTATTGAAGATCTGACTCGGTTAATAGATCATCAAGCACTGTGCTGCATCACACACTATTTTGACTCATTTGATGCTAAGACTTGCAGAGCTGCTAACATCTTTACTTTTGCAGTATGATCAAATAAGCATTGAGCACAGTACATAGAGTACAAAAAGTAGATTAAAAACAAACAAAAAAAAAAACAATTGAAAGCACTGAACATAACGCCTTTACAATTCTCCCATGGGCGCCATGTGAATCTGTTACAACTCTTTCCAACATCAAGTTAAACTTTAGTGAAGCAGCTGTTTAGAAATTAACGTCATGAATTATACAGCACTGGCAGGGTGGAAGCTGTGTTATCATTGGAACATTCAGTGTTCTGACTGCTCAGACTTCCAGATTTCTTAACCCTTGCCGAGCAATGCTTTGCTTGCTCTTCTGCTAGCAATGGATATCAAGCCATAGGCCCGAATTTACTCCGCGATGCTATTACATAGGACCTTCAGGTGCCAGAGGATATGTTCGTAAAATGGGCTGGAATGGTCTTCTATCGTCTTAAGGAATAGCACTGCTTAATAATTGGGCCACAATCGCTCAAAAATTATGTAAACAAACAAAAACCAATAGCCCAAAACTGTTAACATATACATAACTCTCTCAATTTCCCCTCTTAGGTCTCATATAATATGCATTTTACCATTATTCAGCAAAACCATGATGTCGGCCATTTTATGCAATGCTCAAGACAGCCTTAAAAACAAAGTGAAGAAACTTAGTATACAGTAGAGAAAGCACTGCTAAAAAATAGCCAAAATAAAATATATACATGTATTGTACCTTTTAACTTGTTCAGGGCTGTACAGGACATCACTTTATTGGGATTTAATAGCATCCCAGCCTTTTATATTCAATGTTGTATCATAGGACAAAAAATACGAACACAACTGTTCTATCTTGTACAGCAATTAATAACAACAAAGAAAATCTATTCTAATCCCTGCAAACATTTTGAATAACTACAAGTAAATACTTTATCCTGGAGATGTGTATCAGACTCTGGGGGGCATATGTTCTGTTGATGTACAGTATAGTGAACTAAAAGCCTATTGCAGCTTTTGACGAAAAACGGGGGCAGAAAAACTGCAATAAATGTATCAATAAAAATGGTTCCAAATGAAATCAATTGGTTTAAGCAGGGAGACTTTGATAAATAACACTCATAGATTCTATCATGAGCAGAATATGTGGAAGGAAATCTGGATCAAAACAAGATGACTCTTGGACCTCTCTGAAGACACTGTTTTTATTTCCAGCAAGCCCATAAAATAGCTTAAACATAGAATTTGATAGCAAATAAGAGCCAAGTGGCCCTCCTTGTGTCCCACTTTTCATACTCCCTGTAAAACCTTAGACCCTATTGATTCTTGGCTTTCTTTCATTTTTAGAATAGTATTATATCTATTAAAAAAAATGGCCAAAGCTACTTCCAATGTGACAAAAATACACAGTGCAATACCTATATATCTCTTGTAAAAAGGGTAATTTAGTTTAACCCTTTGGCTTTCTTTCATATTTAGTATAGTATTATATCTATACCATACATGTGTGAGTTCCCTTCCTGTTTTAGCCCTTACCACCTCAGCTGGGAGGCTATTCCACGAATCCACCAACCTTTCCGTGAAGAAGTTCTTCCTCACATTACTGCTAAGCCTCCCACCCTCCAGCTTCAGAGAATGACCTTTCGTTCAAGCACTTCTCTTTCTCTGAAATGTGCTTCCCTCCTGTACTTCGTTGAAAATCTTCATAGATTTGAAAATGTCAAGCATATCCCCCCCTCTAAGAGAGTTCTTTAGTGTAGGAAGTTCGTTTTAGAGTTGAAAGTTCTTTAGATACATTTTATGTTGTATGCAATGCCTCCCTTCTATGCACAATCTCTATTTATGTCCTTCTAGAGATGTGGTCTAAATCTAACCCCTGTTTCTGTGTAGTATGACTGAGCATTACTCTTTACACTAGACCACGCTGATTGATAATCACTGGAACCTACAGAATCACCGACAATTACATCTGATACACTGTGCCCATTTGTAAGTATTAAGTCTGTTATTGTGGGCTCCCTCAGCAATTGCTTGGGCGATGCCCGCTTCAAGGAATCTAGGACATCCCTGCTTCTGGCTGACGCTGCAACAGACACATGTCTATATTTGGCAGTTTGAGGTCTCCCATAAATATTACTTTAATTACCATCGTCATGATATCTTCTATTAAAACCCTGTCCAGATTGTTCTCTTGTCCTGGAGATCTGTAGATCCCCATAGTATGAATGACAACCTTCACACACGTATCTAGAGTTACCCAAACTGTCTTAGTCTTTCCTCCAGTCCATTGTCGTATGTCGTTATTCACATAAAGGGCAACTCCTTCTCCCTTCCTTCCTACCGTTTCTTAATACTGTATAGTGTAACATGGTTTAGCTATGTCCCAGTTCTGCATTTCATTTCTACCACGCCTCAGTAATAGCTACAACATCCAAACCATCTCACGTGGTCATCATTGCAATTCATTCTTGGATTTTATTTTCCAAACTATGAACATTTGCACATCCAGTATATCCCAGATATTTTGCTTGCTAGCCCTTCTTGTTTCCTGTATACACCTCTTTCTGCCTGTGTTATTGATCAATTTCCTATTTAAGCTGTCTTCTGTTCCCCTGGATATAAAAGAAAAGGTCTATTTGATTACGTGCCTATCGTCTGATTGCTACAGTATGGTGAATGAAAGGTGTGCTTAGATTTGCTTTGTTTTTCTGATTAACATTTTTGAAGGGCCCAGTGCTTAAAAAATATTGCATGGTTCAAATGGTTATGTGCCACTAAAAAGTACAAGGTAGAATAATTCTGCAGGCACAAAGTGCAAGTTGGACCTTTGTCTGCACCTACAGTACTTTCTCTGTGTTCTTCCTCTGAGAGGGAAGTAGAAAGTTAATTGTGATCAAGATATTTATCACAGTTAAGTGAGACAGAATATGTTTATGGTTAGTAAAGCATAACAAAACCCTGTATTATACAGAGTACTGTGAAAAAACACAGACATTTAAAAATGCGTCTACAGTACAGAATCGGCAAACCAGTTGAAACTGATGAGTGCAAGAGGTTTAAATAGCTGTCCTTGGATTGGGCTGTGACTCTGTGCTGGTTTAATGTTAAATACATTTGGGCCTAATCCTGAAAAGGGAGTAATAATGACATACTTATCATGCTTATTTGCATGTCTGTCCATTCTCCCTGCTTCATTTGCAACCAGTCAAGTGACAAGGTTGTTGGACTCCCGGAGAATTTGCACATTAATGGAAAGACATTAGTTCCTAAATCCTAGAAATGTACTATTGTACATTTTTGAACCTAATTGTAACTGCATCTCTAGGATTTCCATTTCATGGCTGATATCAGGGCTTGAAATATCTTGCTCTTTTCACATTGTTTACAGTTCTTCAATGTCATCTTTTCAGACAGATAATTGGCCAGCTATTATAGAATGATATTTCCTGTTTCATTACTGGTTCAAACAGTTTTCAAAGCTGGAAAACTCCCCACAATCTCGTATGCATTCATCTGCTGGGATGGAGAATCTTCAACCAATGCCTCTTGATGTCTGAAGAAGAGACTTGAAAATAATTTTTCTGCAACTCAACTCCAGATAGCTAAGAAATATTATTTTACATTCATATTTTTCTATGTAGGACAGCTGTGGAGGATTTAACAATATAATACTTTATTTCTGTGAAAAGCTAAACGTAAATAAATGAAACCTACACTTTCAATCAGGTCCATTGGAAACGTTTATGTGGCCAAGGACAGAGTGCTGACTTTGACGCCTGGGATTTTGAGGGGGGTGAGTAGGATTGTTGAGCAGAGGGGGGAGGGAGCTTAGCAAGCCTTCAGTACCCCCAGGCCTGGTAGCAGAGGAAGCAGGGACCCAGCAGTGGTGGAAGACCAAGCCAGGTGGACAATCATAGAAGTTGTGCCCCCCAGAGTCAACGGGACAGTTGTCCTGGCTCCCCCTCTATCGGACAGCCCTGCCTTGAATAGATTTTTTTTGTAAAGAAAACATTATGTTTACAATATTAATGTATCTGTATAATAGGGACCTTAGTTAATAAAAAAAAGGGAACTTGCTTTAAAAACTAAAACAAATCGGGCAGAATCCAGTGCCTGCACATTGGTTGGAATACTAACAGATACTGTAAGTGGAAGCAATGTAACTTTACTTAAGAGATAGTGGGAAAGCACTAACAATTCTATATAAGTGACACAGAAGTACAATCTTAAATTCAAGCAACCTAAAAAGTGAAAAATATCAAATAAAACACAACTCTACTGCTCAAAGATAGACTTTCCTACAGTGTTAAAACTATGTTAGATACGATACCGATTCATTAGATAGTCAAGTGTCCTGCAGCCCTGAAGACTTGAAGGCCTGTTCAAAAGTCCTTCTCGATTGTAAGATAATAATTAGCTACAAGTTAAGTTCTTCTATCAAAATGTATATCTTTCACTACCACCGGGTGTTTTGCCACTGTTTAATAAGCATCAATCATCAAAAATATAGAAGGTCTACTGAAGATTATAACACACTCCTTCAGATATACCCTATATTCACCTGTGTAAGGTATGCTAGGGTTAACACATTGTGGGGATCTAGCCAGGTCATTATATTGTGTGGAAATTTCACATTAAGGAGATTTCAAGAATTCAGTATTTTACAATGTATTGAAGCACATGTTTTGTTGTCATATTCTTTTCAACATATTCATCGGAGAGAAAAAAACCATCAGATACCAGGATTCCAGCGCCAAAGAGGACTACTTTTGTGTAAACATAAAAACTGACTTCCCACCTATCAAAGGCTCTCTGTTCTTTTTCCTCACCGGAGAAATGTTGGGAAATCGGTCAGTCGCATGGTGTCTTTCTGGCGGCTATCAGCTGCTAACCAAAACGGATCAGCTGTTTGTTCAGCTTGTGGACATGTGATGCGTGTCGCAGTCTTTCCTTGTCTGTGTGTATCGGAAGAATCCAAGAATCAAACAATGGTGGCCTCGTATGGTTCAAGTCCCAGCACATTTTGCCAACGGGCTTCCTCAGGGGTTTCCTGAGGCCCCCATACTTTGATTCTTGGATTCTTCCGATACACAATGACGAGGAAAGACTGTGACGCGCATCACATGTCAACGAGCTGAACAAGCAGCTGAGCTGTTCCGGTTAGCAGCTGATAGCCGCGTAGTGATGCTGTGTAACAGACAGAATCCCCAATATTTATCTGGTGAGGAACAACAACAAAGAGCATTTGAGAGATGGAAAGTGCCTCTCTTGGAGTCAAGGCTTGCAAAGAACAGCAACAGGATGCTGACTGCCTAAATTCCTGATGGATTGATCCACTAACAACTCTGTTTCCTTTCATACAAAAAAACCAAGAGGAGTGTTTGTGAGTGAAATAATCCTAGTTATTTATCTTTTTTTATTAAAACAGTATTATACTATGCATAATGTTTACATAATCTCTTTTTTGACAAGACTTTGTAAATCCCTGTACAATTGTAATTATTGATCACAACTTTTTCTCTATGGTGCTTGGCTTCAAACTAATTATGCCACCATCATTAGCCAAAGCTATAAAAGGAAATAACAATATTTATCAGATAAATTTAGAATTACAAACAGTTCAAATAATGTTGCAGATTTGGGTCAACCGGCTCCTTTGGTCTGCAGATCAGTCTCAAAAAGGCCAATCCGCCATTTCAGATTTAGTTTTTTCAAATACAGAGAGCAATCCATTGCTGGATTGTTATAAATCTGCACTCGGATTAATAAGAGACAGATTTAATAGCAGCCGAGAGTGTGAGAGTGAGAGTGTGTGAGAGTGTGAGAGTGTGAGAGTGTGAGAGTGTGTGACTCTCTTATTAACTCTATAAAGTTGGTATGGAAATTATTTTAGGAAGTGTGGGATGGGACTCATTTAAATATACTTTGCATAAGTGTTAGCATACCTCCCGGCCGGGTACCTGAGGTGTGCTTTCCTTTCAGCACACGCATGTCTCCCTACGTGATTTGGAGAAAGCTTTGAGGGGATATAAACAACTGGGGACACTACTAAATGTAAATTCTCTCCCTCTCTACCACCGTTCAAATTTTTTAAAGTCTTGATTGTATTCAATGATGGATTTGAATGAATCTGCTCGACTTTTTCAGCACCCAATCCGCAGACATATTTTTGTGTGGGGGTGGAATTGGACTAAACAATCCGTGGGAAACAGGTTTGGACTGGTTCACCCTTCTCTAGGAAGCCAATAACATTGATACGTTGCTGTGTGGAACTGATCCTTTAGTCTTTCTGCTAAGCCCATGTTTGATAATAGCTTTACCTAACTCTACTATGGTTGAACAACATCATCATTGTATCTCACTACTGACCATGTTTAAGGTATTTTTGGACAAAGTCTTTAAACTTGGAAATAAATGCTATGATGTGTCAATTATGACGTAACTGGATCATACTGTCAAATTTCCGTCAGATCTGGCATACCAACCTTTTCATATTTAATACATTGAACTAGTTACCTATAGTATTAACATTTTACAGATGAATATATTTTAAGGAAGTTTGATGGAAATGTTTTTCATGTTGAAGGTTAGGGGTTTAACTCCCAGCTGAGCCGCTTGGACACAGTACATCGTTTTTGAACAATAAATACATGAGACTCCTGTAGTTTCTTCCTGCATCAATTCCCAAAATAATATTTACAGAAGTGAACAAATATGAGGCAAGATAAATACACACAAAACACAATGCTTTATTAAAGAGACCAACATGGATCAAAAAAATCTCCATCACTGGAGTCAAAATGCTACATTTCAATTAAAAATGTTATCTAAAAATAGTGTTGATGTAATATAGATGTACAACCCACGCGTGTGTATATGCTGTAACTATGCTAGACTGCAGTTCCCATATCATCTTCATTAGAAAGGGGATGAATATTTTCTTAATAACAATTATGAACCTATACGTAAACCTTATTAATAGACAATCAGCTACTTTTACTTTAATTACTTGTTATGCTGTATATAATTAGTGGACCCAGCTATGTTGTAAAACGAATATTATCTTTCTAACCTTGAATTAAAAAAACACTTTTGTTTTTAGTCAAGGACTAACACCTTTACAGGTAGACGACCATTGCAGAAGCTCTGAAGGTGAAGGGGTTAACAGATGTGGAGATAAGTAGAGATGAGTTGGCAAAGAGATGTCTGAATTTTGCCCAGGTTGTGATGTGCCTCATTGGAATGCATAATGATTACGGATTACAAACCTCACATACAGTAAAGTTATCAGCTACAGGCGTGAGATAAACTAATCAGTACGTGTGTGAATGTTAATGGATCAAATTAGAATGTGTAATGCCAGTTTGCCGTGCCCAAAGCTTCACTTAATGAGTAGCGCCGTGGCTAATACAATACACATCTTATACTATATTAGTGAAAGCACTGTATGTTTGCCTGCCTGCCTGCATGCATGCATGCCAGCCTGCCTGCCTGCCTGGATGTCCGGTGTCCCTAGGGGAAATCTCATTGGTCCCTTGGTCCGCCCCCGCACACCTCTCATTGGCCTGAGGCGGAGTGACGGGCCAAAGGACACACAGGGACACACACACACAGGGACACACACACACACACAGGGACACACACACACACACACACAGGGACACACACACACACACAGGGACACACACACACAGGGACACACACTCTCCCCCGTCAGTTGGACCGCAGCTCACCTTCCACACCCCCCCCCCTCCTCTCCCGGTGCCCCTCCTCTCCCGGTGCCCCTCACTCTCCCGGTGCCCCTCACTCTCTCCCCCCTCCCCACCTCACCCAAATCCCCACGCTCCGCAACATCCCCAGCCGCACCATCACCCTCATCGTGCGCCGCGGAGGAAGCGTGCCCTACTGCTCAGCAGCAAACTCCAGGCTCCTCCCCCCTCACGGCGCGGCCCTCCTGCTCTCCCCCTCACGTGCGCCGCTACCGGAGAGGGGAAGCGGCGCGGGACTCCCCATCACGTGCGCCGCTACCGGAGAGGGGAAGCGCGGCGCGGGACTCCCCATCACGTGCGCCGCTACCGGAGAGGGGAAGCGGTGCGGTGCGGGACTCCCCATCACGTGCGCCGCTACCGGAGAGGGGAAGCGCGGCGCGGGACTCCCCCTCACGTGCGCCGCTACCGGAGAGGGGAAGCGCGGCGCGGGACTCCCCCTCACGTGCGCCGCTACCGGAGAGGGGAAGCGCGGCGCGGGACTCCCCCTCACGTGCGCCGCTACCGGAGAGGGGAAGCGCGGCGCGGGACTCCTGCCACTCTTGCCCCCCCCCAGCTTCCCGAACTCACCTCCTGCCCCAGCCAGATGCCACGGGGTCAAGGTAAGTCACATACCGTCTCTCACCCACGCACTGTCACCCACACACCCACCCAGTCACTTTCACCCACCCAGTCACCCACCCACCCACTCACTCAGTCACCCACTCAGTCACTCACTCACTCAGTCACCCACCCACTCAGTCACCCACCCACTCAGTAACCCACCCACCCACTCACTTAGTCACCCAAAAACTCACTTAGTCACCCACCCACTCACTCAGTCACCCACCCACTCAGTCACCCACCCACTCACTCAGTCACCCACCCACTCACTCAGTCACACACCCACCCAGTCACCCACTCAGTCACCCACACACCCACCCAGTCACCCACCCAGTCACTTTCACCCAGTCACCCACTTTCACCCACCCACCCACTCAGTCACCCACCCACTCAGTCACCCACCCACTCAGTCACCCACTCACTCAGTCACCCACTCACTCAGTCACCCACTCACTCAGTCACCCACTCACTCAGTCACCCACTCAGTCACCCACCCACACACCCACCCAGTCACCCACCCAGTCACTTTCACCCAGTCACCCACTTTCACCCAGTCACCCACCCACCCACTCAGTCACCCACCCACTCAGTCACCCACTCAGTTACCCACCCATTCAGTCACCCATTCAGTCAGTCACCCATTCAGTCAGTCACCCAGTCACCCACCCATTCAGTCAGTCAGTCACCCACTCACCCACCCACCCACTCACTCAGTCACCCACCCACTCAGTCAGTCACCCACCCACTCAGTCACCCACCCACTCAGTCACCCAGTCACCCACCCATTCAGTCAGTCAGTCACCCACTCACCCACCCAGTCACCCACTCACCCACCCAGTCAGTCACCCACTCACCCACCCAGTCAGTCACCCACTCACCCACCCAGTCAGTCACCCACTCACCCACCCAGTCAGTCACCCACTCACCCACCCAGTCAGTCACCCACTCACCCACCCAGTCAGTCACCCACTCACCCACCCAGTCAGTCACCCACTCACCCACCCAGTCACCCACTCACCCACCCAGTCAGTCACCCACCCACCCAGTCAGTCACCCAGTCACCCACCCAGTCAGTCTCCCACTCACCCACCCAGTCAGTCTCCCACTCACCCACCCAGTCAGTCTCCCACTCACCCACCCACCGACCCAACTCACCCACCCAACCACCGACCCAAAGTCACCCACCGACCCAAAGTCACCCACCCACCGACCCAAAGTCACACACCCACCGACCCAAAGTCACACACCGACCGACCCAAAGTCAAACCGACCCAAAGTCACCCACCCACCGACCCAAAGTCACCCACCCACCGACCCAAAGTCAAACCGACCCAAAGTCACCCACCCACTCAGTCACCCACCCACCCACTCAGTCAAGTGTCACACACACACCCAGTCACCCACACACTCAGTCAACTCAGTCACCCACCTAGCTGTCAAGGGGGGGGGGGGAAGCCTAACCCTGTCGTACGCCCCCCAAAATTATATCCCGGGCAACGCCGGGTCTCTCAGCTAGTGATACATAAAGCTTGCCCCCCTGCAGACGCACTTACCAGAACGCTCTCTTACTGTCTCTGTACGTTCTTCCTACCTACCAATTAGATTGTAAGCTCTTTGGAGCAGGGACTCCTATTCTGAAATGTTACTTTTATGTCTGATGCACTTATTCCCATGATCTGTTTATAGCCATGCATAATAATGGTATATTACTTTCCTCTCTGTTGGCAGTAAGTCCTGATAAGTACAGGTATAACAGCAGTAGTTATTGAGGTTTTCCCTCACACCATGGTGAGGTGCCCTATGTATGGAGGGGAGTGGCTGTATGCTCTGAGTCCCTGGATAGTGACATCAGGGATGTGCCTGCCTCCTGAAGTATATAAGGCACAACACAGTTAGTTAGTAGTTGTTCCAGCAGCTGTGGGAAGTTGTTGGGAAGTTGTATTTTCCTGCATAAGGGATTGTAGGAACACTTTGTGACCCTAGTGCAGTAACTAGAGGTCCAGGTTGACCAATCGGCCTGTCTAAGCCACTCTGTGCCCAGGGACCTGGCACAGAGAGGATCTCCCTAGGAGAAGAGGGAATCCCACTTCAATTTGGGAGGGCGTACCTGGCAAAGGGACAGCACGGAGAGATGTGCGGCTAGAGCCGGCAGCTGCATGGGGCAGTCTGCTACATCCCAATCTACAATAAAGATGACCTTGTTAACGAAACCCCCACTGTGTGAGTGTGAGATTACTCAGCAGTGGCAGTCACCACCAAGAAGGAGTTCCTCACCAGGACCATCTCCCTGCGGAAGCATAGACCCTGATGAGGTGGAGGCACTGCACATGATGTAAGTTGAACTCGCACCCACTACCTCAGCTACCTGTCCTGATGACATCCCCTAATACCATCAAGCGGGAGACTCAGGAGTCCTGTTTCCTACAGGTGCACCACCAAACACGAACACGTAATGGGGGTTGGTTGTTAGAGTACCCGGGCCAATGTGAGATTGGGGGGGGAAAACCCGTTACAATTGGAGGCGCTGCTGAGAGATATATCTGTCAACAGGACAGGCTTTTGCTAGGCACACTAGGAAACAGGGAAAGTGTATGCTGCCACTTTGTGCTGTGTTGGGATGGAACCGCAGGAGTAGCCTGGGAACCTGAGAGGAGTTAGTGGGTCTGGAGAGGGGCTATAGCTGTCCGAGTCACCTTGAGGTAGCGCTAGGGGTAGGATGCCTGAAGGGATAGCCTGTTAACTAGGTCAGGACTCCTGGAGAGGGTCTGCACTAGGCTGACCAAGAGAGATAGACGCCCAAGTACTGCATGGAAGCCCCAGAGTACTCTAGCCCATTCCAGATCACTTACCGAAGGGAGCACAGACTGGGAGGAAGGAGATACAGTAGACACTGAGAGAGTGAGCCTAGACTGAGGTAGTGCAAACACGAGTTAGATCTACGTTAGGTACATAAGGTGGTGCACAAGGCATGTTTATTGTACTGATGTGGTAGCTGCCCCGCAGAGCGGAACTCCATGTACAATAATCCAGTAAACAGTGATCGAGAAACAACCATCAGACTGGAGGATCTGCAAAGAGCAGAAGGTCCAGGATGCCGGTCTGAGGAAGAAGAACTAGCTACAGAAGAGACTTTTGTGAGCTTGTTATGGAATGGCGTGAAAGCCGTGGCTGCGCCGTGTTTGTCCTGCCTATGTTCTCGGGTAAAACCCTCGAGACTAGTGAGGACGACAGCCTTGCGAGATGGGAGGAACGAAATGGACTTTGTTATACACCAATAAACAAACAGCCAGACGCTACCTCAAATATGAAGAAGGACAGTACTCACCAAGATGGCGGTTCCCGCGTTCCCGGGACACCGCGTGGGCCAGCTGCAGAAAGTCTTGCATCTTTGCAGTTTGCTACTTGTTGGCCAGGATTGGCGGCAACGAGAAAACCCCACCCTGCTGGGGAGTTTGGCGCGAAAGCGGGAGCCGCGCCCTCATGGACTCTGACTCACTCTGCACCTGTGCTGGGTCAGCCTACAAGTCTGCGAGACATCCCCCTAGTTTCAACCAGGGGGAGTGGTCTGCAATTCCACCGGATGCCGATGGAGGAAGTAGGGGGAAGGATTGTTCAACCATCCCCTGCCCTTCAGTTGCGAAGAGCCATTGATCGATACAGACCTCTACGAAGAGTGCCTCCGTTGGTGACTATGGCTGAACATTCCGAGAAAGTGGATCAGAGTCCCTTGATATCTACCCATCCCTATTCGGTTCCAGGAGGCTTCCTGATTATCCGAGTAGAGGGTGTGGAGACAGTGGTCTGTCTCTGCCTGCAGTGCAGACTGCCGGGCGGAGCTGTGGGCAGCGAGGCTCGATGTCCTCACTGTGGACTGCAATATATGTGGCCCATGACGACGTTTGTGCCGGTACAAGCTGGGGGAATGAAGGATTATACCCCGATGTCGGCGGAGGAGCTTCCGGGTGCAATGTGGCGTGAGAGTACAGGCCCCGCGGAGCAGGAATCAAGCCAGGTTCTCAAACCAGAGAAAACTAGCCATCGGAGAGGTGACCGGAACGGAGCCCATCGACGGTCCCCTACTGGAATACCCCGCCCGAACTGTAAATTAGAGTCCTCGGATGAGGAGTGTGCCAGGCTGGCAGATGCACAGGACTTGTTAACGGAGTACCATACCAGTGGTATCCCGTGGCGAGATGCTATTCCTCATGGTGTGGAGACATGGAGTCGAATGTCTCCAGTATCGCGACAACCCGATCACCGGAGTCCCACTGCCGTGGTGACTAGCGGGTCGGAAGGAGGTCGATCCACCCCGACGCTGCAGAGCAGTAGGCTAGCTCAGTGCTCGCCGCAGACCGAGGGGGTGGAGGTGAAGGAGGAGCGGATCCAGGGTCAGGCTGGACCGCGTAGCAGACGGGCGTTGCCGGATGTCCTCGTGGAGGAAGAGGTCTTGATTGGGGACCCAACCCAAGATGGCGTCGAAGCACGTGCGTGTACGGAGGAGATTCCAGACGACCAGAGCGGCATCGAGTGGGAGGTGATCGCGCCTCTGCGGTCGAGCAGTGGAAGTCGATCCCCTACGGACAGACGGAATGGGCGCTCGAGCCGGAGAGCGAGAAGCTCTGCTGCCGGAGGAAAGAACGGACTTTGTGGCGGAGGTGAGGCAGGTATTGCTGAGGAGCAGGCCGTAACCCTGCCGATACCTACCAACCGGCCCCGTCCCCCAACCCCGTCCATCCCCCTAGTTAGCCCCAAGGCCCTAGTTAAATCCCCTGTCCCTGTCACCTGTTCCTTCGGGTCTACCTCTAGCCTGGGGATGTCAGGGGATTCCCGGGGTCCTACCGAGGAACGGACTGGGAGCATGGACTGGGGAACTTCGGATGATGGATCGGAGGGTGGAGGGAGGATTTCCCGACGAGGGTCGGTACCCAGTGATTGTGCTAGTATGTTGGGGATCACGGATGGACACTGGTCACAGCGTCGGGGGAAGGTTACGCAATCTGAGGGTACTTCAGAGGTATCATCGGGTGGACCTGAAGAGGAAGAGTCACTAGAATCCAACTCGGAGGAGGTACGGGAGACTAGATGGTGGGCACCACTATATGAGGGTTATGTCGCCTGGATAGACCGCACCCGTTTCATTCTAGAAAGGGATGGGTTAGTTGACCATTGGTGGGCTCCCGGGGATTTCGACGATGAGGCATACCTCAAAGAGCTGCGAGTAAGGTGGGACCGAATTCAAGGGGGTCTTATTACCCCAAAGGGATCTGAAGGGTTAGATGATCCGGTGGAGTCAGATGAGCCCCTGTCATGGGTGTTACCGGGAAAGGCTGGGCAAACTAAATTAACCCGGGCCTGCCGAGCTGAACGGGCCATTACAGCCAAGTATAAACGGTCTCATGAGCTTGAGTACCCATATGTCCCTGAACCTCTGATGAGGGAGATAGAGGACAATCGAGAGAGGTGGCTTCGTAATGATATAGAATATTATATCGTTAATAAGGGAGGAGCCATTAAGGGTGTTCAAGCTGAGCAGAGGGTTTCCCAACTGATGAGGGTTTGGAAAATTGGGCGCAGCATTTATATGCACAAAGTGGTGTATTGTAATGAGCGAGGCCTGCCCCGAGAGTATAGCGTGACAGTCACCGATGCAGCGGGGCGGGAGGTGAAGAAACCAGACCCTCAACACTATTATTAGGTCTCGTCAACGAGTGGTCTGCCTTTTTCTTTAACGCTCCCTGCTGGTCAGTGAGCGGAAGGTTCTTGCATTATTATGTGAAGGTGATAATGTTTGACGCTTAATTTGTGTGTTCTTTTTCAGTGTTTCCTGGAGCACGGTATACCAAATTTAGGCCCCAGCCGGGACGGTGGGGATTCACCAGGGGGAGTATATAGCCATGCATAATAATGGTATATTACTTTCCTCTCTGTTGGCAGTAAGTCCTGATAAGTACAGGTATGCCAGCAGTAGTTATGGAGGTTTTCCCTCACACCATGGTGAGGTGCCCTATGTATGGAGGGGAGTGGCTGTATGCTCTGAGTCCCTGGATAGTGACATCAGGGATGCGCCTGCCTCCTGAAGTATATAAGGCACAACACAGTTAGTTAGTAGTTGTTCCAGCAGCTGTGGGAAGTTGTTGGGAAGTTGTATTTTCCTGCATAAGGGATTGTAGGAACACTTTGTGACCCTAGTGCAGTAACTAGAGGTCCAGGTTGACCAATCGGCCTGTCTAAGCCACTCTGTGCCCAGGGACCTGGCACAGAGAGGATCTCCCTAGGAGACTAGGGAATCCCACTTCAATTTGGGAGGGCGTACCTGGCAAAGGGACAGCACGGAGAGATGTGCGGCTAGAGCCGGCAGCTGCATGGGGCAGTCTGCTACATCCCAATCTACAATAAAGATGACCTTGTTAACGAAACCCCCACTGTGTGAGTGTGAGATTACTCAGCAGTGGCAGTCACCACCAAGAAGGAGTTCCTCACCAGGACCATCTCCCTGCGGAAGCATAGACCCTGATGAGGTGGAGGCGCTGCACATGATGTAAGTTGAACTCGCACCCACTACCTCAGCTACCTGTCCTGATGACATCCCCTAATACCATCAAGCGGGAGACTCAGGAGTCCTGTTTCCTACAGGTGCACCACCAAACACGAACACGTAATGGGGGTTGGTTGTTAGAGTACCCGGGCCAATGTGAGATTGGGGGGGGGAACCCGTTACATGTTATTTATATTATTTGTTATTTATATGATTGTCGCGTATTACTACTGTGAAGCGCTATGTACATTAATGGCGCTATATAAATAAAGACATACAATACATACATACAGACATACTTATTGACAAATAGAACCTGCATGGTAAGCTGTTATATAGAGTAACATCTGTGAATGAGGTCGATCTGGGGAATTTAACACTAATGGGATTAAGCACTGGGCTTTCTCAGAAAGGGACATCCAACATAACTCCCAGATTCAGCTTCTCAGATCCTTAAAATGAATGTTACACCATGTTGAGGGTATTTCGTGGGTGGAATATGAATATCATCATCACTAAAATGTCAATTTCTGTAATTTTATCAATATACGTCACTGCAGAATTTATTTGCCGACAACATTATTTTTACATTCAAAGCAAAAGAAAATGGCATAAACCTAACTGGGTGCTACTGTCAGTAGAAATATATCATTTTGTTTGCTTTAGGTTTCTCATCTTTTTTGGGGAACATGTATGTCATTGGTTCTTATACTGGTTAGTGCAAGTGCATAGATTTAAAGAGACGTTTGTTTTATTTAAATGCTCCATTTATTACTTTAACCTGTATTATATGTACAAAGGTTGTTATATCTAGTGATGTTAGTTACATATTGAAGAGGTTGAAAAAAGACATATGTCCATAGAGTTAAACCTTTGTTACATTATAATTTGGCTAGATACTCAGCATAGGCTTATATTGATCTATGGCACAAACACAAAAGCCCCAATTAAATATTGGCCAATCATCTCCCATAAGTGGAAAAAAATTCCTTGCTGACACCAGTAATGGCAAGCGCATTACTCTACGGATTTTTTTATTTCTTTTTTTACTTCAATAGTTTTATGTGTGCAATCTCTAATTATCTAAAGAACTGTATAGCTGCAGGTCAATTCGTTCTCCATGTATTGATAGGTCGAAATTTGGTGACATAATTAGTGAAGGGATCTGTTTTTCTTCTGCTTCTGTCTCTCAGTGGAAGCTCATGAATATTCATGAGCACTCCTGCACTGACATGTGCTAGAGGGAGGGCAGGGCTGACAAAGGGGTGTGCCAGGGCTTGTGACAGGACATGAAGGGGCAGTGCCTTAGCAAATGGCTGTTAAAATAGAATACAAGAAAATTGGTCTTTCAAAGTTGTTGTTTTTTAAAACAGAAAATGCTAAAAGTATTTTTTCTTACTACAGAACTGATTTATTAAAAAAAACACACATGCAGGATATTGACTGAACTGCAGCTTTAACTTTTCAAAAAGATATTTACTGTATCTGCCATCAGTCTGAGTAGTACAGTAGAGGCAACTCTTATTCGAACAAAAACCAGTGGCAATTCCCCCAAAAACCCAGGAAACACCCAGGTACATTCTGAATACATGCCTTAAACTTTCCTTAAACTAGCCCCAGCATTTCTGCATTGATTAATGGCCTATCAGATTAACAGCGGGGGTCCCTGGCAGTCCCATTCAAACTGAATTGGACTGCCAGGGATCCCTGCTGTGTTAATCCTATGGGTCGTTAGTCAATGCAGAAATGCCTTAAACGTGCCTCAAACTAGCCCAGAACATACCCAGCACATACCCAGCACATACCCAGAATGTAACCCGGCTAGTTTACAGCAAATGTTAGAATAAACGTTGCCTCTACTGTAAATGGCACATTTTGATTGTTCTAACTATAAAGAACACTTTCCTTTGCTGCTAGTGAAATCTCCTTTCCTCCTGCCTCTAGGGATGGCCACATGTCCTTTTAGCTTAAATATACTTGTGAAGAAAATGAAAGAACATACTGTAGCAGCTTTTCTATAGCAGGTTTTAGCCACCTCCCCGCCCCCAGGAGTGCAAGATATTTGTAACACTTTCCCGTTTGTGATAATTTGTTGCCAATATTCCTAGCACTTTAAGCTGCAAACTGTAACAATAGATAATGTTACCTTAGTAATATCTGGATAGCTGCTGAGTTACACTGACTGAAAGGATTGATTGGAAATGAAAGGCGGCCATTTAGTTAAGCACACAATCAGGATTTTTTCAAGTGAAACTTCTTAGCTGGCACTGGCACTGGCACTGGCACTGGCACCTACAAAAATCTGATAGGAAAAAAAAGTCTGTATGGGGACGAAAATTGTAACGGAAGTGAGTGACTGCGCATGTGCAGAATCGGCCTGCACATGTGACCCGCGATGCCTGCGCATGTGCACAAGTGATTATCAATGTCTGCGCATGCGCATTGCTGTGAATATCAGGAGTAGAAGCGGCCGTCGGCAGCGCATGCACAGAAGTTTTGGTTGAAGCGGTTGTGGCCACACGCATGCACCGAAGCAGACATTGCCGTGCGCTTGCGCAGCAGCGGCGAACACCGCTCACGCATGTGCAGAAACATGAAACAACCCATGCACATGCACACACGCAGCCAACACCACCTACGCATGCATAGAAGCAGCTAGAGCCACCTGCACATGAGCAGAAACGGGCATAACCACCTGCACATGCGCAGAAACGGGCATTACCACCTGCACATGCGCAGAAACGGGCATAACCAGCTGCACATGCGCAGAAACGGGCATAACCACCTGCACATGCGCAGAAACGGGCATAACCACCTGCACATGCGCAGAAACTGGCATAACCACCTGCACATGCGCAGAAACGGGCATAACCACCTGCACATGCGCAGAAACGGGCATAACCACCTGCACATGCGCAGAAACTGGCATAACCACCTGCACATGACGGCCGGACGGAGACACACACACCTCTATAATGGGCCGGTTGTGTCCCATGTACACCTAGGGAAGGGGGGCAATATGCAGACCTTGTGTGCTTTTGATTTGGGCAGTTATACAAACATACACAGGCTTACAAAGGAGACATATCTATAGCAAATACATCTGTACTCTTAACTAATAGCTCAGGAGTGACACAGATACACAAATCGAATTACTTTGTAATGCATGAGGCTTAAGTGCAACATATTCATAACTAGTCATGTTTTAAAACATGTCACTGAAAGATGTCACTGAAATTTTAATTATACTCTCAAACGTCTTTCATGCAATCCAAACATCTAAATCAAAATACAATTTCGCTGACAAAAGGCAAAGAAGTTTTACTTAAAATGTGCGTGCTCGGCACACCCCCCCTTTTCTATTTTTACAGATTTATAACAGGAGCACAAAACGATTGCCAACTTACAGGTAAGAATGGCACATACACTGTCACATGCTTTACATATACAAATAAGATAAAAAGAATTTTAAAAAAGGGAGGGGGTGGGAATGTAGGCTGCTTTAAGGCTACCAGAAAACTACTCTTTGCTAGAGTGTCAGCCTGCTGCCAAGGGCTGTGTACTGTATATACATTTTAGGTGTGTAGTGTACTGCTGAATATTTGGTATAGAACGTTTGTTTTACTTCTCCTTATGCTAAAGAAAGCTATTTTTATTGTGGACTTCATTGCTGAATAAAAGCCACGTTTTGAACTTCTTATCTACACCCAGCCTCTGATTCCCCCACAATAATGTGCATGCATTTTCTGTTCTCAGGCTGCACCTACTGTACGTGAAATGGAAACTACTGTAATAGGTAAGTCATGCTTCTTTATATTCAATTCAGCATGTATATTCACACCACCTTAGACATGGCAGACTAAACAGACACAATGTCCCGGACTCAAAGTCCATTAAAATGCAGGTCATTTTTGACATTAATGGAAAATATTACTACTACTGGTGTACGTAGTAAAACTTGGCGATATTTTTTGGACGTTAGAATCTAGCGCATAAATGTGTAATTTTTTTTAGATATTTGATAATTTACATTCACTGTGTTAAAGATATTGCTTTGGTAGAAAGCTTTTTTCCTTACTTTCCTGCTAGCGATATGCCTATAGTGACAAGGTCAGGGGAAAAATAGGAGCTGCTCTCTCTCAGCGTGCATGAGAGCTGAATGCTGATTGGCTGAAAATCTGGGCACACCAAAAATTTCGGGCCATTACTGAATGGATAATTTTAACCAATCATAGCACGGGAACTTCAACAACGCCCGGAATTTCTAACAGCTTAGCTTATAATGGCAGATAAATATACTACTTTAGACGCGAGCCTCATATTTCAGATAAATATACTACTTTAGACGCGAGCCTCATATTTCTCAACCCATTGGTGGTAGAAAGCGTAGCTATGTGTCCAGAGAAACAATGCATCATATTTTCGGCGACGTTTTGAAGCCAAGCGATCTTAAGCACTTTGATTCTTCTGAATCACTTTGCAACCCCCAATTCCCCTCTTGCAAGCTAAAGTAAGGAAAGTCACTTGGACCTATTTGCTCCCCGTTCCCATCATATACTGTACCTGCGCTTTACTACCACACAAAGACATAGTACTGTTGTCAGCGATCAATTCTCATTCTTACGTACAGACTTTATCAGCTCTTTCATTGCTTTGGCAGTGAAGAGGCCAATTCAGGAAAACACTAGATGGTGCGAAGCTGCTGTAGCAATCTTTCTATAATAATTTTTTCGCCTTTATGTGTTTCTTATATTGTGCATTTTAATTACAACAGAAGACTTTATGCATATTTCTTGTAGTAACAGAATAAATATGAATGTAGTCTTCAAATAATATCAGGACATATACCGTAGAATAACAAATGATGCACAAAAAAAATCTGCTACAGTACATTTGTATTGCCAGATATATCTTTTTTTCCATCTATATATTCTGTTGGGGCTTAATACTTCTTTAGCTTTTACTAAGTTATGTAAAAATGATATACAGACGGTACACTGGTACAAGACACACAATATTAAAATAGTGACAACTTTGCAGCTTCCGGTAAAGCAAATCCAGGTCTAGCTTGTGTTCTTGGCCATAATGATAAAATATCAGATCTTGGAATTCCACAGAATTTCTCCAGGACTCAACTGTAATGTCTGCACAGAAATGCTAATGGCGTTTTCAGCATCTCAAACAGCCGGGAAGTTAAAACTAATGCCAGGATGTTATTGACAGTCATTGACTTGTATGGCAGTTAGTGGCGGATCGAGCACCAATACACCTTATTGGAGCTTGGTGAATCCCCCCACCCACCCCCCAGACAGTCCATTTCAAGTTGTACTGTACTGTACTGCTTTAGCAGCGAAGTATGAACCTTAGAACCACTCACTATGACCATTATTTTAAGGAGTAGTTATGGAAGTCTTTACTTGGTGAAATATGGCCATTGGCCGTCTTCTACTCTGCATCTCTTATTACTGTTTTTTTTTCTTTTCGCATCAATTAAATTCACTAGGTGTGAGGTTGCAATTATCTTTGTCTAAGAGACTGAGGTTCATATATACTAAGCGGTGCTATGCCAGAAGACATTACCCGTACCTTTAAGACACTACACATTTACAACAGGTATTGGAAGAGTTCGGACCTGTAGATAATGACCCTCTGGTCACCCTGGACGTTTTATATACTTCAATCCCACATGATCAGAGATTGCAAGCCACCCAGCAGGCTATTTCTCACCATATCTCTGTAGAACAAACATAATTGTACTTGAGAATTCTCAAGACCATGTTAATTAAAAATATTTTTTTATTTTGAAAACACGATTTAGCAGCAGAAACAAGGTACTGTTATGGGATCCAATGTTGAACTAGAGTATACTAAAAAAAAATTGAGTCACTTTGAGAATTCATTCACACTCTTGAAAACCTTAAAAAAGTATTTGCTTGGCCAAGAGCTCATCCTAGCAAATATCTTTTACCCGAAAGAAGAACATTTTTCAACTAATTTATCGGTATTCTAGGTAGTGCAGCAGAGGGCCAGATCACTACACTGAAATCCCTACAGCTAGTAGATACCTGATCCCCAATTAAGGATTACACCAACTTTTACTTGCTACTACAAAGCATAGATTAAGCCAGTGATTTTCAACCGGGTTTCGCGTGCACCCCTAAGGGGTTCTGCGGCCGCCTGGTGGGGAGAGCTGGGACAACTCTCCCAGCTGTCCAAGGCCCGGTGGCATGGCGGCGCCCCGACATAGCAGTGACCCGGCGGCTCCTGAGCCCAGCAGCAGTCACCCGGTGACTGCTATCGTTCCTCTCCCTGCTTCTGCTGTCAACGTCCGGGTGACAGGAGGGAGAGGAAGGATCAGCACGGGCTCTCAGCACCGGCTCCCTTAAAAAGACAGTGTTTGTTGGGGCAGGGGGTAGAGAGTGTGTGTCTGTGTGGGGGAGAGAGTGTGTGGGGAGGGGGAGTGTGTGTGTGTCTGTGTGGGGGAGGAGGAAAGAGAGAGTGTATCTGTGTGTGTGTGTGTGTGTGTGTGTCTGTGTGTGGGGGAGGGAGAGAGTGTGTGTGTGAGAGAGGGGGAGAGTCTTTGTTTGGGGGAGTGTGTGTGTGAGTGTGTGTATGTGTTTGTGTGTGAGGGGGAGTGTGAGAGTGTGTGTGAGGGTGTGTGAGGGTGTGTGAGGGTGTGTGTGTGTGGTGGGGGGAGTATGTGCTTGTGTGTGAGGGGGAGTGTGTTTGTGAGAGTGTGTGCGTGAGTGTGTGTGTTTGTATAGAAGAGAGAGAGGGGGAGTGAGAGCATAAAGTAGAAAGTGTGGGGGAGAGGGACCATAAGGGGGAGAGTGTGAGGGGTGAGATACACGAGAGACTGGGGTTGAGTGGGGTGAGAGACAAGGGGGTGGGGTGAGAGATGGTGGCGAGGGTTGAGGTTCCCCAGAATTTCACAATCGAATTCTGGGGTTCCCTAACCAAAAAAGGTTGAAAACCACTGGATTAATCTATAATTTACAGAGCTTTCTATACCTTACGGGTCTCTTCCACACTTTCAATACAGTTTCTAAAGCATGAAACTACTTACAGTACAGTAGTTATGCAGACTAATGTTATTATTCTAGTTGCTTTTGTAGCTTTCCTTTTTTTCTAGCGTGAATATTATACATTTGAACATTTCGCTTCCTGCTTTGAGTTGCATTTGCTGTCTTGCTACAGTATATTATTTTGACTGTCTGTGTTAGGCAAAATCCTATTTTTTTTTTTTTAAGCTTCCAAAACTATGTGTCAAAACATAGTATGGCTATCCATGTTTGTTAAAAAGACTGTTTATATTAATCTTTGTCAATATTTCAAAATACAGTTACATACTGTATATTTAAAAAAAAATATTCTTCTTTTTCATCTTTGCCTCCATTATGCCCACCCACACAATCCCAGTTGATATCTTTAAATGAAAAAAAAAAAAATCTTCCGAAACAACATAAAGAAGCATTGGCAGTACAGGAAAAGGGATTTTTATCAATACAAACTCAACTGTTTAGCAAAACTATATATTTTACAACAAAATATATTAATCCCATTTAATGCCGGAGCACTGCGTTGCGTTAAAAAGGTAACCAAATACCTACATTGCACAGTAAACTCATTCACTGTCTCCATTCCCTGGACCCTTTCATCTCTACACTATGAGTCTGTTTTTCCTCTGCTATAAGGTATGTCCCCACGGTCCCTTTGCTACGACCTTCAGGATCACACTAGTGTCATGGAAATCCAGAATTGTGACCAAACTTATGCAGATGTAGCTGTCACGGGAATATAAGAGTGCTCACCACAAACCGGACTGGACCGCGAGGCCGAGGTGGGGATACAGGAAAACCACCGCCCTACAGCCGCGTGAGCGGGTCCGGTTAGCAGAGTCGTGTGGATAGCCTGGTTCGGGACAGGAGAGTGTAGAGTCGTAGAGGTACTTGCCAGATTCGGGGTCGGAGAGATCAAGAGTAGTCGGGGTCCAAAGCCAAAGTCGAGGAGAAGGTAGAAGTCCGTATGGCGAGCCGGGGATCGAGGGTGCCAGAGATCGGGAGTCCAGATTCAAGCAAGGGTCTGTAACGGAAGACAAGAGCAGACTGCGAAGTAGCTTGTAGCAAGCACAACTAGAGACTGACTATGCTCAGCAATCAGCTCAGGGCTGGTAGCACTATATACTGATAGGAGCCAATGAGAACCCCCAGCGGTGATGTCAGATGAAGGTAGAGCGCTGATAGGCTGAGGCAGGATGCAGGACAGGTGTGGGAGGAACAAGTACATTGGCATCAGTGGAGATGAACATAGTGGCGCGTGCGCGTGATGCGCGCGACGGAAGGGGCGGAATGAGTCTGCCGGGAGGAAAAGCCGGAACTGTAGACGCGCGCGGGGGTCTGCCCCAGCGGCGCGCATGTGCAGGAGGGGCTGCAGGGAGAGAGGAGAGGCCACGGGACTGGACGCCGCGCGCCCCGACAGCGGAGGTAAGAGCCGCAGCGGGCGCCATGGGTGGCGGCATTGCAGTAGCCCACGTCATCGCATGATAAAACTTGCACCAGCGGAAACAACGTGTTAAGACGTTATCCTGCAGCTCAACCACAGACTGCAGACCGCGGCTTTCACCCGTGCACGCGCCACCAGGCGCGCGTTCAGCAGTGCACACTGAGGCCGTAGCCTAAGTCAATGGCAGTGACCGTGAGATCGGGGCGCATCGCGGCATCATGTCTTCCGGCCTGCGTGCCATACCGCACCGTAATGGGTGCTATAACGCTGGCTACATCTGTACCATGAAAAGCACCATTTACTATTATTGTTACACAACAACTAATTAGTATTGTTTGTTAAATACTCCAAAAAAAACTCAGTAACCCCAAACAATCCTGCAGTTCCCCAAACAAGCACAAATATATGGTAGACTCCGGAGCATAACTGCAGTTTCTGAATTGAGTCAGGATTTTTTCCTTAGCGATCAGTTGACTGTACAACCAGATTGTGTAAAGAGGCAATCAAAGCTATTTATTCTCTCTTTCCTTTTTTTAATTAGAATTGAAGCAGGGGGTCTCCGGAGCTGAACCCTATTAATTTCAGCTCCAGGAATCCCCTGCTTCCGGAGGTTCTTACCTCCTTAGGGGGTGCAGGTAGTCACTCCAGGGTTCACTATGTCTGCTTTTCAAAGCTCTTGGGTCCCCTGGGCCAAAAGGAAGCCGTGATGCCATCTGGTGTGGTTTCCTGTTGGTCTATGTGATGAGGAAGCTGAAAACGGCAGAGATACTGGCACATACTATGAAGGTAAGTGTCTCCGGAAGCATGGTGGACCCCAGAGCTAAAATGTATGGGGTTCCAGCTTCTGACAATCCCTGCTTAAAACCTGTATTATAAAATGAAGGGCAGAAAAAAACTGGCTTGGATTGCTCCTTTAATAAGTAACTTAAGTGAGAGACATTTTCCTGAGAATATGTCGATCTCATGTTCTTCCTTGAAGATGTATTTGAGAAACATTACTGTAATAACTAAAGCTAAGAAAACTGATGCTATCAGGTATTTTTTATGTTGGACTGTTAAATAAATACCAGTTATTTTTCTAGGAAAAGTTCCTGGTGCCTATTAAATTATCTTCACTTATCTGCTGTAGTAGCTACATAAGTAATTAACCACGAGTGCCACAGCCCCTCCGGCATGCTGTGATCATGTGATTGCTCCTCGCATCGATCACATAATCGCGGCGTCACTGTTGACGAGAATGGTGTCCTTCATTCAGATCCCGTTCACAATGCAATATCCCCTACCAAAGGGGAAAAAAGCCCATGACGTAGCTACTATATCATGGGGTTACTGGGCTGCCAGACCCCATGACGTGATAGCTACATCATGGAGCACTTAAGTGTTAATTTACTTATTAAAGCATAATGGTTAAACATCAGTGGGAGGTGGCAACCCAGCTCAGTTTACAACTGATGTGTGCAGTATGGAAAGTGTATCCCTGTGTGTGAATTTGTGGGGCACTAAGTGTATGTTTGTGCCACTATGTGCATCACTAGTATGTTAGTATATTTAGTGTGTGTGTGTGTCAATGAACATGTGTATATGTTACTGACTGTATATTTGTGTCACTGAGTTTATTACGGAGCGTGTATATGCCATTGACTGTTAGGGTTAGCAAATTAAAAAAAGGGAAATATAGACACACATTCACGATGATGTTATCTTGAAAAAACCATTTGGCCTGGGCTGCCATAATGCCAGTAACTGACTACTGCACTCCACCTGCCATCACTTGACAACATCTTTGTAGAGATGCTTGGTTGACTTGCCTTGCATTCACTGCTTCACTCTGCTCACCTGTAGTCCACACTAACCTGCTACTAAGCTCAGTCACGAGCATAGATGACAAGCTATCCCCAAATACAGGACATTTTGATATCCCCACCAACACTTTTGGATAGCTGGCAATCATATTCAATGTACAGTAGCAATGTATTCTCCTTCCAAGCAGGAAAAAAAGGCAGCTCTTAAGAGGACTAATATTGGATTTATTTTAAGTGAAATCAAATCAACATATTCAATGTGCAACTGTGTACATTACTGAGTGTGTAAATGGGAATGTGTCACGGAGTGTGAGTGCATTGAGGGGAATTAATGCGTGCCCTCACACCTAGAACAATCTACCGGAGACTCTCACAGCCGCCACCTGTCTAAATTCTTTCAAAACTAAAGCTGTCTCACATTTTAATCTGGGCTGTAACTGTTTCATACGCCTAATAGGTAAAATATGTTTAACTGTGCATGCAAATGTCTTTATACATAATGTATAACCCTGCTCACTTAATGTAACTATGTATTTGTAACCATGTATTTGTCATCATAACTCCATGCCCAGGACAGACTTGCAAACGAGAGGTAACTCTCAATGTATTAGTTCCTGGTAAAACATTTTATAAATAAATAAATGAGGGCAGTGACAGGGTCTCCTTGACGAATTGGTGGAAGCCATTTCAGTGCAGTAAATGATATAATCACTGTTTTTTAATGAGTCTCCTGTTATCGTCTGTTTGGGGAAATGAAATACAGTATGGAGTCATTCTCACAATGTCTTGTGATTGTAACAGCAGAAGGCATTCCTCTACCCTTGAGCCACGGGAGAGAGGGAAAATGTGGCATAGGGTTGAAAACACCATATTAACTAACCAGTGCTTCTCCACTAGACACCTTCTAGCACTGCTTTGTTAAGCCGAGATTATAGTGGCCGTGATGGCGTGTGCGATGGCGCCCGCCGCCAAAACAAATACCTGTATTCCGTTGGGGTGCACATAGTGGGTGCGACCGCTACCAGGCAGAGGTGCGATGGAGCGGCAGCATCCAGGAGAGACACATACATTTGTTTCTCCATGCGATGGTCACGTGACGTCAGCATCCCGTGAAGCAGTTCATCCAATCCTGGTGAGCCGTACGCGTGACATCACGGGCCACGCCTCAGCCACGCCCCCTGTCAGCTCCCACCTGTCGCCTGCATACAGTGCAGGATTCGCGTGTCCACCCTGCAACGGCCACTATAGTTTCGGCCTAAGGCCTCTTCTAGCAATGGAGCTGTTTTAAGGAACAGCACTTCTTAGAAAATAAGCGTTCTTAGAACTACAACGTGACAGCTCTTTTTGAGGATCTTTTGCTGTTTCTTTAACATCACCAACGCCTCACAGCTACTGTATTAAAAATCTAATGTTAGCAGCTGTTACTTCCACAAGAATATAAATATCCTAGGATGCAGAAATTTCTAGGCCACATATACCACTGCTAAAGCTTCTGCTCGTGCTATCATTGAACAGAGTTGCTAATTGATATTTGAATGGTCATAGACTGCATGGGAACATATCAATGTGCTGTTCCATCTGCATTGCTTTAAAATCTGTTTCACACTTTGTTACTTAAAAAATATGAGCAAAAGACAAACATGCCCTGCTAACCTAAGCAATCATCTTGCAGAAGCAGCTGTTTGCAGCCAATGACCACCACGAGATGCGAGAAAGCAAAAGAAAAACTGCACACAGTCAGTAGCACATTTGTAGCATAAAAGTATATATGCCCTTTATGAATGATAACATCGTGTTAGGCCGCGCCTATAGTGCCGTCGATGGCGACGGCGACACGACGGGTGACGTCACCCGTCGCCACCGGCGAAAGTTATATTTCTCCGGGCGTCGTCGTCGCATGTTTCCGGCAATTTGATTGGTTAAAGGGACGTCACGTGACGCGACAGCCCTTGAAAAATCAAATGTTGCCGGCTACCAGTTTTCGCGACGGCAACGTCGCTCCGTCGCTTTGTTGTCGTCACGCGCACTATAAGCGCATGCGGCGGCGGCGGCAATGCATTTGTTTTTGGGTGACGTCGCGTCGCCGGTACTATAAGCACGGCCTAAGACAGCAAATATATTGCCACTGCAGCTTCCTCAAGGTGTGTCCTTGCTTACAAGTACTGCAATAATCTGTTAATTGAAAAACCATTTACATACACAAAATAGCCAAGCAACTGACTTGTGCATGCAACCTCTGGTTTAATTTTTGCAGTATTTTCGCTCAAAGCAACAGATAATTTTCAATGGGAATTTTTAAAGAGGCAGTTAAAGCGGCACTTGAAAATGAATTACCTAAGATGCTGCTTGATTCGTTCTTCTGTAATCAGGGCAGCCTGGTTAGATGGAGATCTGAACCACTGGGAAATTGTACAGACTTACAAACTAAATCTTGAGGTTGGACAATCTAGTTAAAGTTACAGCACAAGTTACTTAAGGCTGCAGACCAAGCAATATCCTACATGGTTTTTTTTTTTAAATAATGCCTCGGACATGGTCAGCGCTTATGCTCTGACCCGCGCTTACGCTCGGCACTGAGCACCTGCAGCCGCAATGAGAGCGGCTTTAGCAGGGGCTCGCTTACGCTTACGCAAGCGTGCGGAAGCGTAAGTCTTAGCAAAATTTTCGCGCTTGCCGGAGCGCAGGGCCGGTCACGTGAGCGGTTCGCCCACTGAGGTCACTCCGTGACGTCACTGGCCCGCCCCCCGACATGCCCCCGGACGGCGCGCGGTCTAAGGCCAAGGAAAGCACCCGCTTTCCCTCAGCCTCCGCGCGCCTCAGCACGCACTCACTAACCATGGACGCAGCCTTAATCACTCCTGTACTATGAGAAAATACTTGTAGCATTAAAAAAAAATTAACAAAAAAACAACAACTCTGAATTAAAATGTTAATCTGTTATAATGTAACAAGCATTTTTTGTTTCTATAGCAACCATTTACAAAGTCACATCCCCTTCCTCTTCTGAAACAGGCTCTGGCACACACCTTTTTGAGCCCTGCCCTCTCTCTAGCAGTGCACCAATTGTATCTGGTGACTGGTTGGTCACATGATCTTCCCCACAGAACTTTGCATCTTTGATCCTCTTTTGCTGCATTGACAGCCATTTAGTGAACCCCCGAGCCGAATCGTCGTCCATCGAACACAGGAGAATGTTTGATCGGCAATTTAGCTAATTACTTATCACCGTGTGGATTGTATTGATGCACATATTAAAAGAAAAATATATAAATTTAAATTTCAAAAACGGCAGCTTGCACTGCTGCTTTAAGACCTTTGGTAAATGATTTTTTTACCTGATGCACAGGAAATACATTTAGATTATACAGCAAGAAAGACACAAAGTCTCAAGCATCAGTGCATCTGAGTTAAGGATTGGTAATTGTATCAACATGTGTTGTTAGTATCTAATTGGAGACAGGACAGATACTTGTAACACCAGTGAGTTAAAAAACAAACTTGATTGAAGAGCTCATTGGTGGGGTATAAGGCCGCGCTTATAGTGTCGTCGCTGGCGTCACGCTGTGGTCGCTGAAAAAATCAACATGAAGCGACTTCCAGCGATCGCGACCAAGCGTCTGTACACCTCCATGTTGTCTGCCCATTAATAAAAGTTATTTTTTAACTATTGGAATTGCTTAGCCCCAGATTTTTGGGAAACGCTGTGCTCCGTTTTTTCCTCCATTTGGATTTCTTCTAAATTTAGATTATGAAGTCAAAGATGGGGGCTCATTTGGCCGTGCATATCTTGTATACGCTTTGTATACAATACATTAAAACAAATGTGACGTTATGGGTCACGTGCTATTCCACAAGACAAAACGCAGAGTATTGCAGGCACACGTCTCATCAATTTTCAGAAGAAGGTAAACTGCCAGTGCTCTTGGAGGTGGGGAAGATCCTGCAATACCTCAACAAGTCCCAATGGAAGAAACGGGTATCAGGGCAGATGGACACAATCAAAAAGTGATTTATTTAGCAAACAACCACCATTATGTTTTGCTAAATAAGTCATTTTCTGATTGAGTCCATGTGCCTGGATACCCGTTTATTTCTTCTATTCCACATGACCCCATCTAGCTCAAGAAGACACTTGAATGAGCTGTAAAATGACTTCCGACACCGGCACTTGTCTTATGTAATAATGGCCTATATTAGTAGTGTGGTCATTTCATAGTAATAAGCGGAAGAAAGTGCTACATTTTTTGGGGGGGGGGGGGATTCCAAAGTCTAGTTTCACTTACTGTATGTTAAGATGATCCATCTGTTACAAAGAAGAAACATTGTCAGAAGAATGATGCTCCCCTGTACTCAAGCACAGCAGCGTTGCTTTTCAGAACAGGTATTTTAGTCATCATTTTTGGCATTGTACAATTTAACATCTCAAGGCTGAAAAAAGTATAGAGTGACTAGAATAAAACATATCCTCCTGCGTGTCTGAGACCAGGCACTACACATTCCAAATCACCGGCTCCAGGATCATGTAAGGCCCTTAAACAATATGGTATGAAGCTGCTTCCCTGTGGAGGGTAAGATTTTAGTCCTCTTAGTATGAATTGAGCTGGTCTCTTCTCTAGAATGGGAAAGCGGCCTCATAGATTATTGAACGGGCCCAATGACATTGAATAAGCTCTCAAGCAGCCAGTCAAACCACAAAGCTTGAATTGCCATTTTGGAGCCTATTGATTAAGGGCCAAAGGGGGTCAATCAATATGTTGTGAAGCATTAGGGAGTTTTTGTCCAATTATTGTGCGATCGTCTGCGTCAAAGAATGTTTATTTATAAAACGTTTTACCAGGAAGTAATTGTAAGGGTCGCACCGAAGCCCCGGCCTCCCGACCGACACCTCACGCCAATCACTCGGGGATGCGTGCGGACTCCCACCAGTGCGCGCCCACTGCCGCAACAGGCAGACACACGCCCGTGACGGCGTCACTTTGCCTGCTCCAGACAGCAACGTGGCCCCCGCACGTCGCACACCTCCCGCGCGTGCACGTCACGGACCTCCCGCGCATGCATATCACGCAGCAGTTAATGCCGGGACTACCATCAGCTGTGCTGCACCTACCTCCAAGGTAACTACAGCCTATCAGTTCACTACCTATTGCTAGTTACTCCCCCTGCCTTCTCTCCATTGGTCCATCGCTCTATTTATATCCACCCAGCCCTCTGTCTTGTTGCTGAGCATAGACCCTTCTATGCACCGTGCTCATTTGCAGCCTGAGTACTTGTCTCTGTCGGTATACCTATCCCTGTTGTGACCCTGATTGTGCCTGACCTGTCTCTTCTTGCTCCTCTGGACCACGGCTTGTTTAACGGACTTCTACTCGAAAACTGGATTTCCCAAAACAAACTGTTTTTAAACACTGACAAGACTGTAACAATGGTATTTGGGACCAAGACTACATTTTTAAAGCTTCCAGTGACTGAGCTCCAGATTAGAACCAACACTAACACCACCCTAACTCCTGTTACTAGTTTTAAATACCTGGGCATATGGTTTGACTCCCACTTAACATTCGGGATGCACATTGATACCCTGACAACCAAGACCTATGCCAAAGTAGGGGTACTTTACAGGAACAAATCCTCCCTAAGTCTCCTGGTCAGAAATGTATCGCACAGCAGATGCTAATGCCAATTATGGACTATTGAGACGTAGTATATGGCCCAGCACCTCAAACCCACCTTAGCAAACTTGACACTCTCTACAATTCAATTTGTCGTTTTGTTCTCCAATGCTACTATAACACACATCACTGCGAAATGTTCAAAGAACTAGATTGGTCATCACTCGAGTCTAGGCGCAAAGATCACCTTTCCTGGTGATTCTCAAATTCTTTATGGGCAAGCTACCCAGCTATCTGAACAAGCTCCTCACCCCTTCCATATGCAGCACCTATCATCTGAGATCAGACTCCAAAAGACTGTTCATGGTCCCAAGGCTCAACAAAGTATCTGGCCGCTCATCCTCCTCTTACCGTGTACCCCAAAACTGGAACAACCTACCAGAGACTCTTACATCCACCACCAGTTTAAGTTCTTTCAAATCTAAGGCTGTCACACATTTTAATCTGGTCTGTAACTGTTTCATACGCCCATAATATATATTATCTTTAACTGTGCACGCAATGTCTTGTATATAATGTATACCCTGCTCATTTATGTAACTGTATTTGTAAACATGTATAATTTGTCTTAACTCTGTGCCCAGGACATACTTGAAAATGAGAGGTAACTCTCAATGTATTACTTCCTGGTAAAATATTTTATAAATAAATACTCTCTACTCCACGACCACGGCTTACAGACCTCGACCATTCTACACTCTCCAACCCTGGACCATAGGCAAGTACACTCTACCCTCTTCACTCTCCTACCCTGACCCAGCTACATGTCCACAACACTGCAATCCGAACCCATCCCGTAGCTTAGGGTGGTGGTTATATATCTTCCCCACCTCAGGCCCGCGGTCCAGTCCAGGTTGTAGTGAGCATCCTTGCTAGTAATACAGTGAGAATTACCTCTCCTTTTCAAGTACTGTATGTCCTGGGCACACAGTTATGATGACAATACATTGTTACATTAAATGAACAGAGGATACACATTATATATAAAAAGGTCCTCTAGGGTACTGCACTCTACGCTGGGCGGGAGGGCCGTCTCTTGTGCAGCTTCAGAGGTCTGGAACCCACTACAGCCAGAGCTCAGGTGTATACAGACTTTACCACTGTTTCGGGCTCAGTGTAAGACTTGCTCTTCCTTCTGGCTTTTCCTGTCTAACAAAACAATTGTATATCATTTTAATTTGTTTAGCAGTAAAGTACTGTGATGCCTCAAGTGGAGGCGTGTTTTTACTCAAAAAATAAATGATGATGATGGACAATTGAAAATAATATATGTTATAGGCATATGTAACAGTTACAGACCAGATTAAAATGTGAGACTGTTGAAGTCTTGAAAGAACTTAGACTGGTGGCGACTTTAAGAGACTCGGGTAGGTTGTCCCAGTTTTGAGGTGCACGGTAAGAGGAGGAGTGGCCGGATTCCTTGGGACCATGAACAGTCTTTTGGAGTCAGATCTCAGCTCATAAGTGCTGCGTGTGGTAGGGGTGAGGAGCTTGTTCAGATAGGCGGGTAGCTTGCCCAGAAAGTATTTGAAGGCAAGACAGGAAAAATGTAGTTTGCGCCAAGACACACGTAGTGTAGTAGCTAATCTAGTTCTACTGTCTTTCTTTGAGCTTTTTTACAGTGACGTGTGTTGTTGTTACATTGTAGGACAAATATTAAATTAGAGGAACTGATAATTGAACATTTTAGCAAGTTTGCGGATATTGGCTGTTTTATCATCCGTGATATCTTTGCAGGAAAAAAAGTGCAAATCAAAATGTAATAATATCTAAAGTACTAAAAAGAATGCAGCTTTTAAAAAATAAATAATGAGACAGATGGGGCTTCTCCCAGCCCGTATTCTAGAAACCTTCGTCATAATATAACAATTCACAATACAAAGTGTGTTGTCTTGTCGATCTCTAAAATAAGATGGTGGAACTTCGATCCTGTACATATTTATCCAACACTAAAAGTTGTAGTGGAAATGATGGAATATTCAATATCCCATATGCATGTTCTGCCTTCTCTATATGCAAACTACAGAAATCTAAACAATACACTTATTATGGTACGTGAATGTTCTGTGTACCCCAATAATGACATTTCTCTTGCTGTCTCAGCAGCCACTTGGTTGGATGTTGGGTTACAATACATTTTAGTACTGTACATATTTAGTTTGTTCACGTGTATTCAACATTTTAAGAGTTTGTATAGTCCCGGAGCAATCTGTGCAATTACATTTGCCATATTGAGTCTGTTTAAAGAAGGCAAAAAAAAGTTAAACTGCGTTTTTTCCGCTTACACTGATCATTACCATGTGAGCTACAAATGTCCAGTCTCATTAAAAAATAAGTGGAGTTTTCATTTAAAACTCATTACTTGTGGTGTTTTTACAAACATACTTTATGAAGATTGTTATACTGATACGTATCAAAACAATCTAAGGTCAGCTGGTACAGTTAATTTTCTTTTTATGCTATGTATCTACATTATGATTAAAATAGTCAGCATTGTTATTGTTGACTGGGTTCCCCTGTTCCTTTCCATTCCGTCCCTTACATAAATGTTTATATTCTTACCTTCACCCTTCGTTCCAGGGATCTCTGGATCCTGCCCTCACTTTTAGTAGCTGCTTAGTTTTATTCAATAATGAAAGAATTCAGAGGTGGCTATGAGCCTGGCTACCATTAGTAAAGTGTGTCTTCCGCAAATTGTCCCAAAGTTGTGCCCCATAATGCTTTGCTTAGCGCTGTGCAAGGCATTGTGGGGTGCAACGTTAGGAAGCATAGTGGTGATTGCCAGCTCTGCTTCCGAAGACGTTCTCCAGCACGACAATGACCTTTCCAACACCGGCTCCTGTGATGGATGAGGTGGAATTCCTGTGCTGGACCGGTGCAGAGAAGTGAAACGTTTTCAGCCCTGATGGAAATTATTACTGGTCCTAAAAACCTGGTGTGTGTATTTCACATGCTGTAAGTCAGGGGTGCTCGACTCCAGTCTTTAACCCCCTCTCCCCTCCTCCCCCCACAGATCTGGTTTCCAGGATATCCCAGCTTCAGTACAGGTGACTCAATAAGTCCCTGCTTCAGCACAGGTGGCTCAATCAGTCTTTGACTAAGCCTGTGATTGAGCCACCTGTGCTGAAGTTGGGATATCCTGAAAACCTGACCTATTGGGGGGCTTGAGGACTGGAGTTGAGCTGCTGTAAGTCTTTGTATTAAGGACATTTTGGAACAAACCTGGACCACGGCATTTTCATCATTGTCTGTGTCAATCCAAGAAGATGCTTTGTTCCAATTTTTGCTGTGTTTCAGATTGTGATCTAGTGTCAAAAGAAGGAGCTCCCAACGCACCAATCATAAGGAAATGCATAAAATGTGGTATCCTTGCCTGTCGTTTTTTCCCTTTTTAATCAATCCACGCACCATATCGGACGTGGTGAAACCTCTCTTGCCAACAGCCTGAACCAGATACAAGAAACATGATCCACATGTTTCTTACATTTGCATCAATCAGCAGCCAAAAAATGGTGCATGACCTCAAAGCAAAAGTTCCTCATCTAATACAGAAATTAGGCACAATGAGATACTCATTTATTGATTCCATTACTCGTTTTGCATTTGTGCATTTATACGATTCAGCCCAATTACCTCACATTTTTCAGTTATTTCAGTCAACCATTTTGATTTCCCAAAAGGGACCAGAAAAACAGTCCCATAGAGGTAGATATCATGGGAACAGGGGTGCTCCTGCGGCTAAACAGAGTGCAGTTTAAGTCTGTGATAATGTTCCTGGTTCCGATTCCAGGAGAAAAAGAAAACAAATTAAGTATAGGGGGAGTTGCTTCTTTAATATACAGTAATAATTATCTATGCCAGTGATGCGCAAACTGGGGGGGCGCGCCCCCCAGGGGGGCCGGAGATTTTGCTGGGGGGCGCGGGACGTTGCAGAGGACCCGCGCTCTTCCCCCAGGCATTTTAATTGAATGCCGGGGGATCGCGTAAGGCCTCTGCAATGCTATACTTACCATGATTCAGACGCTCTGTGACGCGTCGCCATGGCAACGCGGCATCAAATGACGCTGCGGGGTCACGTGACGTCACACGCGTCTAATGGTGCAGCGGGTCCCGTGACATCACATGACCCGAGCGTAATTTGACGCAGCTGTAAGGTAGGAAGGGGGGGGGGGGGCGCCAGCACCGAGACAGGGAAGACCCAGCTGGAAAAGTATGCGCTCCCCTGATCTATGCCACTATTTCCTTACAATATCGTTTAGCACAGTCCTTCAGCACCATGTAGTATAATCTTAAAATAAAACGGCATTTAAGGTACAAGACTGATTATCACAATCATTTGTTTAATGGGGCCAAATTATTCTGATAGACAAGACAGTGAATCATTTGGTAATAGACATGCACACGACGATTAATTCTTTGGTATGCACAGATACAATTAGTGAGTTGGCAACTGGGAAATGGAATCAGAAGAGCTAGTAACTTAATGAAAATATTTATTGTTATATGGCTCCTGCAGAGTGTGCCGTCCTTTACCGTATTAACATACTTATGCAAGTGAGCAGCACACACACTGTAACATACAGACAATCGAACCCCTTCTCCCACAAGCTTACAGTGTAAGAAGCGCTTACTACAAAGTGCTAAATGTTTAGGATTTTCTCACAAGCTCCTGCGCGGTTCTTGTCTGCAGTAAAAGCTAAACATTGTACTAGGTTACTTATTATGCAATACTTTTCATATCAAATGTCTAAATACACAGATGTTGTACCCAAATTACTTACAAAAACATGCATCATACATAAAGTTAGAAGAGGAAGGATGCTGAAGCATCATGCCGGCATCAAACATGCCAGGTGTGTTTAGTTTGTCTTTAATGGAGTAATCCATGCAATATCCTTCATGTGTCTTTTTTTAAATTAAATAAATCGGTTCTTTAGTATTAGATAATACATTTTCTTTCATTCAACTCAATGCCATTTTAATGAATGTGAATATACTGAGCATCCTTTGATATATATAGCAGGTTTTAGCACACCTCTCCCGTAGTGCAAGATATTTGCAACACTTTTCTGCTTGTGATCATTTGTTGCCAATATTCCCAGCAGCTTGAGCTGCAAACTGCAACAATAGATAATGTTACCCTAGTAATATCAGGATACATTGTAGCGGCTGAGTTGCAGTGAATGAAGGGCTTATTGAAACTGAAAAGCAGTCATTTGGTAAACCCTGGAAGTATGATCGTTGCTGATCGACCACGGGAGAACGAATCGATCAGCACTTTAGGTAATTAGCTTTCAATAAAAGATAATAAAAGGCAGCATATATTAAAACAACAACAACAACAACAAATATATATATACACACTGTATATGTAGCACCTGTTCCCCCTGGCCACAGCAGACCCGGCCACTACATGGGTATTGTCCCCGGTGCTGTCGCTCGCCTGCTGGTTCAGGAGGTCTGAGTGGCTCCGCAGTTGTAGTTTGGGAGCAGCAACAGGGCAGGCTTTCTCCATCTCTTTACTGTGCAGCGCTTCTATCCCATGAGGATCCTGCTGGATGCAGTATGGTCCCCGCAGGCGATACTTCTTTCCAATAATCCAATACTCCTTTCCAATAATCACACACCATAGTTGCGCCAAAGGTAGTTTTATTGTACAACAGCATTATCGTCCTCCAGCCTTGGAGCAGAAGACCCCATGGGCTTGAGACCCCAAGAGTCCCTTCTAATCTCCTTGACCCTCTGGTAAGGAAAAGGATATCACACTGTCCTATAATCAACGTCTCTCAATTTGGTGGAGTGTCAGCTTTTATACCCGGGGTGAAGGGCTTGTAACCCCGCCCCATAGCAGGGCAGGTCTAGGTACTGACAGGCATCACACCATATGCATGTGACCCAGTCAGTACCCTCCCCAGGTCTGACACTCTAACTGCCGGTTTAGGCCTGCCCCTGGATAAGCAACATAGTACCCATCCAGGCTGCAACTGCAGGCTAGGCCCTGCGCTGGAGATTAACACCAACACTGCCTGTTCTTACCAGGACTTATAGTGTGGAGGCCAGTAGAAGGCTATAGCCAGGGGCACTTGGCTATATATATTTTTTAAGTGCCGCTTGGATTGCCTCTTTATTAAGAATAAAGATATCTTTAATCTTTCTGTTATTCAAACAAAGGAGGATAGCAGCTGTAGAGGCTAGTTTTGTGTGCCCATTTAGTGTGCCACTGATATCCAACTATACATTAGGTGCCAGATTTGAAAGTACTGTGTGGATTTTTGGACTGCCTTGCATATCAAAGGCAATTTTCTTATAAGGTACGAAAACAGTTCAAATTGTAATACTTTAATATACACCGCTGCTATTTCATGCACTACTAAACTTAATGGAATAATCCTATTATTATTTATTCCTATAAAGCACTAAGCATGTAAGTAGTGCGCTATAATAGGAGCATGCATACAATTTTAAGAACAGGGAATTGCATATACAGTCAGGGATCAGATCCAAAGATATAATACATGAACAATGAGTGGTTGTCCTCGGTAATTTACAATCTAAGGCAGAGGTAGAGGAAGCGGACGGTCACACACAGTGACTGAGACTGGGATTAAAAGTAAAAGCGTCTGTCTTTAGGAACAAAACCTTAATCACTACACCATGCCTCCTCCATGAAATTGCAAGACCTGCTTACATCTATCAGAACACATACCACGCATGCGCATTACAGTGTTTTGGAACTGACCAGAATTGACCTACTACAGTGGTGCTCAAGTTTAGTCATTCACGGTTACTATCAGACCAGGTTTCAAGGATTTCTCCAACACATGCTAAACCTAATAGTCCAGCCTTAACCATCACAAAGATAAATGTATTACCAACACATGCTAAACCTAATAGTCCAGCCTTAACCATCACAAAGATAAATGTATTACCAACACATGCTAAACCTACTAGTCCAGCCTTAACCCTCACAAAGATAAATGTATTATTTATTTTAAAATGTTTTATCAGGAAGTAATACATAATGAGTTACCACTCGTTTTCAAGTATGTCCTGGGCATAGAGTTATGAGGACAATTACATGGTTACAAATACATAGTTACATTAAGTGAACAGGGTTAGACATTATATACAAGACATTGCATGAACAGTTAAAGATAATATGTGTCATAGGGGCATGTAACAGTTACAGCCCAGATTAAAATGTGAAACAACTTTAGTTTTGAAAGAATTTAGACTGGTGGCAGAGGTGAGAGTCTCGGGTAGATTGTTCCAGTTGTGGGGTGCACGGCAAGAGAAAGATGAGCGGTCGGATACTTTGTTTAACTTTGGGACTATGAACAGTCTTTTGGAGTCAGAACTCAGATGATAAGTGCTGCATGTGGTAGGGGCGGGGAACTTGTTCAGAGTTGGTGGGTAGCTTGCCCAGAAAGTATTTGAAGGCAAGATAGGAAAGATAAACTTTGCACCTAGACTCAAGTGATGACCAATCTACAGTAGTTCTTTGAGCATTTTGCAGTGATGTGTTTTGTAGTGGCATTGGATAACAAAGTGGCATATTGAATTGTAAAGGGTATCAAGTTTTCCAATGTGAGTTTGGGGTGCTGAGCCGTATACTATGTCCCCATAATCTATCATTGGTATTAGCACCTGCTGTGCAATGTGCTCTGACCAATAGACTTAGGGAGGATGTGTTCCTATAAAGTACACCTAGTTTGGTATTGGTTTTGGATGTCAGGGTATCAATGTGCAACCCAAATGTTAAATGGGGGTCAAACCATATGCCCAAATATTTAAAACTATTAACAGGGGCTAGGATGGTATTAGTGTTCTGACCAATACAGCTTAGTCCCTAACTAACAGTGGGAGAACAAACCTCTTTCCCCCCTTTACACACTGTACCTGCAGCTTTCACCTTGCAGTCTCTCACATGGCTGTCTGTGTATGTGCCTTCAGATCAGCACAGCAGCAGCACAGAAAACGGTCTGTGTTGCCTTTTACATGGTACCTGAGTAATTAAGGCTCAGGTGTGAGAGAAGGGAACACACCCTGGAAGGTGCTGGGTCCTATGTACCTCCCCTCAAACACCTTCTGCTTCAGTACATCACAACACACACATATACACATATATACACATATATACACATACACACACACACACACACACATATATATATATATATATATATAAAGCAGTCGTATGTCTCATGTAAGATTTCATTATACAAATAACTTTTCTATACAATCTGCCATGCCCTTGACATTGCTGACCGATCCTTACCATGCCGATGACAGCTGTAAGACTCTCAGGAGCATAAATGCTAGTATTTTGACATTCTAGCTTCAGTTACCCTTAATCCTTTTGGTTGTACAAGGCACCAAGCTACTATATATTGATCCAAACCCAGGTTTTTAGTTATTAATAGGCTAAATATAGCACAAAGACACTGTAGAAATGTACAAAATATTGAATCAAGTGATTTGGTTGGCCTGTTAGCTCAGTTGCAAGGAGGAAATCAACAGCAGGCAATAAACATCTCTAAATAGAACTCAGCTAGTCAGTAAAGCAGGGTTTTTTATTGAGTGTTTTTATTGAGTGCATTACTATTTGTGTCATGGATTAATTTAGCAAAATACAAAATACAGTACTCAAATCAGTCTTTGGTCAAAATATACTCATCTTCAGTGAAGAGAGTCTGATGTCTGCTACAGTGGCCAAGTTCTCTTCGCACTGTTCCTTGAATTCAGGTCTAAATATCTCATCCATTTAGGATGGTGTTGAAAATGCAATGAAGTGAAAGCACTCACTCCACAGCTGATAAGTGTTCCCCACTGCAGAGCGTGAGAAAGGGCTTCAGACATGCACGAGACCCCTCCTCACCTCTGGAGCAGGAGAGCCAGAGCCAGCCTGGGCCGGGGTCTGTAACTTGCGGGATCATTCAGTGGTGAGGGGCAAGGTTATGAAGTGCAAGGTTAGGACTTTGTCTCAGGGTCACCTTCAGATTGCCATCAGTGTTTGAATAGATAGACCGGTTGTCACAGTTCCACAGTGTATTGGAGTTACAAGAAACTGAAAGCACTCGTTTGCTGTAACATTGTTTTTATTAATGATTTGGCCTAATACAGGGCTCTCAACTCCAGTCCTCAAGTACCAGTCTAGATTTGTGGATTTCCCTGCTTGAGCACAGGAGGTTCTGTCAAAATGATTGAGCCACTGATTGAGCCACCTGTGTACAAGCAGGTATATCCTTAACCTGGACTGCGAGAGGTACCAGAGTACTGGAGCTGGGAACCCCTGGCCTAGTAGATAAATAGCTTTACAAATGTAAATCTTAAAGTCTGCAAAAACTCTTAGCAGTTGCAAAGTTGCCGTTGTCTGAGCAGACAGATTTCTTTAAATCATACAATGAAAAGGATATATATATATATATATATATATATATATATATATATCCTTCTCCTAAGAGTGGGAGTGTTCGGAGGGGGACGCCTGACTTGTTACCATTACAGGAGGCAATTGATACCATTTCATACCATCTATTATTGGTGATGTATCACAGACTTTCTATCATGATGCTAGATGTTCTTTATGTCTCAGGATCCAATCCACTGGCACTATCTATATAACCCCATGTGGATGAGTGGTATTATATCTGTTATTTCCACCTTCTAGTACATAGTTTCTGCAGCACTATGTTACTTTAGACCCTTTGTGCCTTTGGCTGAGTTACCTAGCGGCATCACCATGGCATAAACGTTTGCCATTCAAACAGTTAGTGGGGATAACCTTGCTACCACTTTTTGCCTTTGTCCCTGTGGTTACTAAAACTGTCAGTATTAAGACCCCCTCCTTTTTAAATATTTCTCCCCTTGTTTTATATAATATCAATAAATTTGTCAATATATACAGTAGAGGCAGCGATTATTCTAACAAAAACCAGTGGCAATTCCCCAAAAGACCCAGGAAACACCCAGGTACATTCTGAATACATGCCTTAAACTTTCCTTAAACTAGCCCCAGCATTTCTGCATTGATTAATGGCCTATCAGATTAACAGCGGGGGGTCCCTGGCAGTCCCATTCAAACTGAATTGGACTGCCAGGGATCCCTGCTGTGTTAATCCTATGGGTCGTTAGTCAATGCAGAAATGCCTTAAACGTGCCTCAAACTAGCCCAGAACATACCCAGCACATACCCAGCACATACCCAGAATGTAACCCGGCTAGTTTACAGCAAATGTTAGAATAAACGTTGCCTCTACTGTATCTACTCTTGGTATACCCGTGTGCTTGTTTTATGGATACTTTTTTGTTGCGTTATATATATATATATATATATATATATATATACATATATATATATATATATATATATATATCCTTTATATATAAAGTTTTACACTTTTCAGTGAACTAGGATGTAACTACTACTTGCTTTGAAATACAGCCATGATTTTGTTACCCACGACGCTTGGGCTCAATAAAAATGAATTTTACAGTGATATATTAGTGTATGAATCTATTCGTAACTACTGTACTGTACTTTTCAAGACCTGCTTGTTTATTATGCAGGGGAGGCGGTAGGAGCCTTTTTTTTTTCCAATGCACCTCACCAATGTACCTTGACTCTTTTTTGTTTTATGAGTTCTTGTTTTATTATTTTTTTTTTAAAGAGTTCACCATTTTTTGTAACCATGGTCTAATTAGATAGAGCTGGAAAAACCCTTAAGGTACTTAAGAGCAATAGTGTTTCTAGTGCAGACTGTTTTTTTTTTTAATTATTTTCATTGGCTGGCATCATATAATCAGAGCAGTAATATAAAATTTCACAAAAATGCATATATAGCTAAAACAAAGAAAGAAAGTTTTCTTGATAGTTGCTAAGCTCGTATGCAAACATTGTGACTACAATTTGTAATAAAGCCCATTTTTCGTTAGATTTTTCTTTTGCCTAAATGAAAAACGTGAGGACATAAAAAGGTAAAGAGTGTACGTGCGTGATAGTGGTAACATGGCTCTAATTGCTACCTTATATGTAACGGTTTGAGAGATGGGCAAATCCAGGACATCGGAAAGGAGAAAAACGACCAAGAGTGTCCGTCCAAATCCCTTCCGAGTAACAATGTTAGCCCCAAGTGTTTGAGTGTTTGTTATTAGTGTTAACAAGAATATCTGGTATAGCGGAGATATTCCCCAGTCCTCGACTAGGGGTTGGCCAGGTTGCAGAAATGGTGGGGCGGTAGCAGGTGTAGACTGGCACAGTAAAGATCCTCCTATACAGGGCATCGCTGTGTAACTCATTCTGTGATGTTACCGCATTTTCTTGGGTCAAGATCTACGGCAGACTTGCCCAAATATAGGAGGGTCGTTGTCCGCTAGTGTTAGGTGTCATCTTTGATCTTAGGCGATGAGCCAATAGAGCAAAGTGGTTAATCGTGTCAGCGTAACGAAGCTACTCTGGAAGTTTTCAAGCTGAACAAGTCATGGGTGTTCCAGAGTGTTCTAACCTGAGTCACTTACAGTAGATTATTCTGATCGACAATGGTAACATGTGGGCCCTCCCTACATGAGGCGCGTCAACCACAGGGAGGTCGCAACCACAACCAAAAAACACAGCTCTAAAATATTACAAGGCAAGAACATTTGTCTAATGTTAACTGGGCACGATTAACACGGGAAGGCAAAAAGGAGCTTTCCTGTTATATGCCTGGACAGGCAGGAAGAAAAATGTGACGTGTGGGGGAGATGGCAGTTAAATATTTCAATTATTTTGTATCTCAAACCTCCAACAAAAATGAAAGTTTGATTAGCAGTGTATAAAACACAGGGTGGGCACTTTCATTGATGTTTTAGCGCTAAACTAATTTTTGTGTTGTGATTGTAAAACAAAATTATGTTTTTGTTTTGTAAAAAAAAAAAAAAACCCCAATAAGTTTGGGATTTTTTTTATAAAGTTATGCACTAAAACAATTTTAAAAACCACATGTGTTCAATTGTATCAAACTTTGAATTTGTTTTCACAAATGTTTTGGCCATCTTATTGTTAAACGTCCTTGGTCTTTCCATAGATGACAACGGCAAAACAGAACTCAGCATTTCCGGTTTTAGCACATAAAAAAAAAGTTTATTCTGTAAGATAAATACTCGCATACAAAAATAATACAAAAATGGCGGTGACATCATAAAAGTTATAATATCTTCAAAGACGGTTGCATAATTCTTCTTATCCTGGTGTTAACCCTCTGTCTGATATTGGCGGTACATCTTCTCTTCTGGTATTAACCCGTCTCTCTCATTCTTGGTGTAATCCTTCTCTCATCTACTTACTAAATCTGCCACGACTGTATTTATCCGGAGAATATCCCTTAGTCAGCCCTCCCTTCTTCCACGTTTATTACCAGTTATAATGTAACTGAACTGGGATTCTTACACTTATTACAAAGAAAACACAAAAAACCCTTATAAAAAAAAATGAGAATAAAAAAAAAATGAACCAGAGCATTCATTTTTCCAGAGTTTTGACTTTTGTTACGAAGTTTGAATGTCAAATTCTCAACCTTCTTGACTTAAAATCCGAATCCAATGTGGAATTTGCGAACGTGCTTATGCTTATCTAAAAATCAGAGGTGGTCACCTGAAAGACAAAGGCTGCATGTGCCTCCCTTGTGGAGTTCACCTGTAGTGCCTTCACTCTGCTACATATGTTGCATTATGACTTTTAGGCGCGTATTGTATATCCCCCAAATAAGCCCCTTAGTGCTATTTATTTTATAAAATAGTAAAAAAGAGAAGTAGTGGAACAGACGTGAATAGATAAGGATGTAATACATTAAAAGTTAAGTAGGTAAGTGCAAGTAAAACCTCTTAACAATTCTTCTTACCTTTTTATAGATCAGATCCATACTCAAGTCACTCCTTGTTTCTTATCAACTGAAGGTTCTGTAGATTGGGCTTCCACGTGGAGATATGATCAGACCACTTTTTAGATCTTCTGAGAATGTTTTACCATTTGTTAATTTACAGATTGGTGAGATATGTCTCATGTAGAAATTGTGTTTGACGTTACCTAAATACTCCTGTGCATTGACATGCTAGTGAGTATACACTTATTCCATATAAAAAAAATATTCGCAGCCCTTCAGCGGTAATTATCACGAATGATTATTGTCTTATGATGCCTTTTTTCTTTTTTGCTTCTGAAATAGAACAAACCCACAAAGGTTTAAATGAACCTATTGATCAATCTTCCCCTTCTTTTTTTCTTTTGTTCAGTATCAGGCATTATGATTGCTGGCCTGTTGCCCCTTGTATATAAGAAAAGGACTTGTCATATATGTTTCTCACTCCTATGTAATGTGCGGCAGGGCTAGGGTAACCCTCGGCATGTTCTGATGTTGCGGGTGTTTGGGTGGAGTCACTGTTTTATAACTTTTAAAAAAAAAAGTTTTATAAATTAGCGGTAATGAGCTTTTCGGAAAACAATCTTCGGTCTGCGCTCATTTTGTGTGTGGAATATTTCTGGCTATAGAATAATGCCTGTGGGTCTTGGCTGAAGGTGATCCAGCTGGTGCCCGATTCTAGAAAAGCAAAGCTATGTCTGTCACATCTAAAAAGTTGGTAATGTTTCACTTTTAAAAATGTATATGTATTTGATTAGTATGGCTTTGTTAAAAGATCTTGTGTGCCTTCTTTGAAAATGCATTTGGGCATTTCTTTGTGTTTGCTCCACTGAGCAATAATAGCCCCTATTCTCCTTGTCTCTGAAGCAAAGCCCTGCATGAATAGCATAATGCGGCCTCTTCTGCAGGGAAAGCAGCACAAGCCATTAACAGCTCACAGGACACAACTTGTATTTATCATCTCTCCATTTGCTACGAAAACCAAATTAATTCTGATATTAATAAACAGACACTTCCACTCCACAACAATCCAGCGAGTAATTACGGCTTTCTTTATTTCTGTTTGTGCTCTTGCAATTCACGGTCGGAGCGAATTACTAAAACAAAGCGGTTGTTATGGCAACTAATTCATATTCTGAATGATCATATTCTAAACATTGCAATTTGTAGCAGGGTGCCCTAAATTCCAGTTTGCCGAGCTGAAGTTTATGTGCTCCTGTCTGGAGAAATAATATCTTAAGCGAGGGGGGATAAAAAGGAAAGGCTTTTCACAGGGCTCGCGTTTGTGCAGATAAGGAACACAGGGGTACAGCTGCTTTTGTTTATTACGGCAGAAAGGCTGTTACAAGTTTATTTGAGTTTGATAAATGGCCTGTACTGAAATCTAAGTGCAGAGAAGCACTTAGGGAACAAGCCCTGGAGTTGCCGGAGAACGACAAAAAGAGGCGAATATGACCAGCTGCAGGATAGGCAAACTAACAAGAACAACAACACACAGACTCTAGTGGCAGATGTTGTGGATACAATGTAACACCTGCTGAATGATGTTAAAAGCCACAGCCCACCCCCAATGTGACATCATTATTAAACCAACCTCAGAGTGACCCTCAGAGCCTAACCGCATGTTCATTATCACCGAGGATGTCCCTTTACTAAATGGGGGCGATGACCGGTGGCATCTAATCAGTGAGGGGACAGCTGCATGTCATAAAAAGGTTCCGCTAAAAATTGGCTTACTATAAGCAACGTGACAGGTGGCCATTTTGATTTCCCCCAGAACGGGGAAATTGCATAATGATATTAAAACAAAGAGAGCGCAAGAAGAACTATTTTGCATTAACTCTTTAATGTGTTGAATAATAAAAAGGGCATTATTGCCCATACAGAAAAAAAATACGTTGAAAGCACGGCACCCAAATCTACAGAAACCTGCTACGGGCCGGGGCTGCTGGGAATATCGTGGGGCTGGGTGCAGGGACATGTGGTGCGGGCCTCTCATCTTCTCCGTCGCGATCTCTTCCTACAGAGTCCCTCATCACGGCATTGTGATGTCAAATGGCATCGCGTTGCCATGACAATGGGACGCACATGAAGTAATGACGCTGTTGTCATGGCAATACAGCGGCAGAGGGTGTTCACGTGCTGTCCCGCTGCTATGACAACGGATGTCCCATTGTCATGGCAATGTGACACCATTTGACATTGCGGCACCATGACAGGACTATGCAGGAAGAGATCACAAAGGAGAAAGTTAGAGATTTGCAGAGGCCCCGCGCTCTCCCCAGGCAATCAGTTTCATTTTTGTGGGGAAGAGTGCGGGGCCTCCTGTAACCGCTGGGCTCGGTGCAGTAGCACAGATGGCACATCCATCAAGCCGGCCCTGGTACGGGAGTCCTCCTCCTTGCTTCCCTGTCTTTGTCCTCCCTGAATAGCTGGGGATATAAGTCTCACCACTCCGACCTCTGGCCTTGTGGTGGTGTCCCCCTCTGAGGGTCATCACACCCGCTTTCTGCTGGGCCTGTTTCGTTATTTGCCTCTGGTTCTCAACAGTTGAGACAAAGCAATTACAGCAACCTCACTATGCAAGAGCAAAAAATGTCATATGCAGTGCAGTGAATCGCTTTGAGTCCCATTGTGAGAAAAGTGCTATATAAATAAAGTTATTATTATTATTATTAAGTTATTAACAGGATCCGCAAGCATGTAACGGAAGAGGTGATTAAATTTTACTCTGATATGGTAAAGACTATCGAAGATAATAAAAGTTTAAAGATGATGAAGCAGCGACTTATGAATTGAAAGAAACAAATCATTGCACTCCACTAAGACAACGGATCGACAAAAAAATACCTGTACGGAGGACTTCTACAAGAAATCAAAAACACAGATAACACAGGGCATAAACAAGCAGGTGAAGAGGGAGAAGAAACCACCAATGACATCAAATCTATGAAGAATGGGAAAGATGGAATAACAGCTGAAATATTGAAAGATTCCGGTCGAAGAAGTAGAGAAAATCCTTCAAATTCCCTACATGCTGCTTGAAGAGCAGGAAAATTCCAGAACAATGGAACAATGTTATAATTATCTTCATCCATGGGGGGGGGGAAAGAAGACATTGTTAATTTTGCCACAAGTTCAAACGACGTCTCACAACAAAGCAGAGAGCTTGCATAAACAAGCAAGAAGATAGGCCCTCGTATAAATGTCAGCAAGACCAAAGTGATCAACAAAGGTGTCAACTCTACAGAAATCTAAATAAATGGAAATAACCATAAATGTAAAATAAGGTTTAACTTGGCCAGCAAGTAACAATGGATGAAAACTTTGAATGAAATCAATAAGAGAATTAAGTTAGGATAGAGCTTATTTTGGAAGAAACAAAATAATCTTTCACGGAACCTTCCACTGGGCCTTAAGAGAAAAGTATTCAACAGTGTATTCTGCCTGTGCTCATGTATGAATCTTAAACTTGGACCGTAAATGAGAAGATAATTAAGAAGCTTCACACAACTCACAAAAGTATGGGAAGGTGCATGCTGGGTATTTCCTGAAGAAAAATAAATAAATGAGTTAAGAAACAAAACAACAAAAAAAAAGTCAAGAAATTAAAATGGCAGTGGGCCAAACTTATTGCAAGAAGAATAGACCATTGTTGGACAAAGGAGATACCTACCTGGATTCCAAAAGATATCAAAACATCAAGTCGGATGGGAGGACAAAAGTAGGACATTTGTTGGAGTACCATGGAGAACAGAGGCTTGCAACCGAAGTACCTCGAAGACCATTGGGGTGGCCTTGATCCAGCAATGGATTGACATCGGCTGAAGAGGTTTATAATATATACAGTATTTAAAATAAATCAATATATATGTCTGTTAAATCAGGGCAAATAACGGGACTTGAAGATGTTTCTAAAGCACAGATGGTACATATGTGCCTTGAGAAGGTGGCACGGATGTTCCTGCTTCATCTCACTATATCTCTGCCCTGTCCATCCTAGGTTTCACCTTACTCTCACGACACTTCGTTCTAGGTCCTGATATCTCTAAAACGGTTTGCGAATTTCTGATCTGCATTGTCAAGGGTGATCCACTATCCACCAATGCTATCTATTTATTGCCTAGTTATAGATTCTTACTGAATCGCTTATGTTGTCTCTAAGTGTTTGCATCAGCTTCTTATGACATCAACAAACATTGCTATAAGTGCAGATATTTTATTTGTATATACTGCAAGACCGTAAAAAAAAAAATATGTTCTTTAATCATACAATTAAAAATATGCGGCAAATATGTACCTGTAACAACAGTTTAATTTGCAAAAATTGTGAAAAAAAAAAATATATTTTAAGAAGCAGCACTGGGACAGTATACACTCATGATACTTTTTATTCATCAATTCTATTGTTTATATATCTTTTATAGTGAGTTCAATATTTTTCCAAAGGTATTCAATTAATTATTTTGTCATTTTCACATTAGAATATATATCTTTTTTTAAAACATCACCACTCTATATATAGGCCTAGATATTTTCACCTAGATTTTTTTTTTACACTTTTTATTAAAAATTTTTAGCTGCTGCAGATATCCCCCCCCTCTATTTATATTATTTGTTTGTTACTTTAAATAGATTTTTATCCACAATATTATTTTTAGTGCATTTTTCCTTACACTGACATTCATTTTTTTTCCGTTTCTATAAATAAATAATGTGATGTTACCAAAAACCAGCTACGTCTGTTATTTTCCCTGAGTTTATGCCTTATTTATTAAGGTAATCATGTGGGAAAATAACCGCAGTAATTGAACTTAATAGCATAGGATTAACAGAACGTTTTTCAGGACAACGCTGTTTTATCTGCAAATAAAGTGAAGTGTATTGGCATTGCTCCTATAGTATAAGGAGAGTCTATGTATGCATAGTTTATATGGTTTACGAACGAGTGAAAACTTATTGGTTCCTTATTGAAAGAAAAGTCCCTGGAATTCCCATGATTTCTAGAAATGGGCGAAACTGTCAAAATCCATTTCCCGGACTTTCCATTCGAAATCTGTCCCGCAGTGTAAAATCCGTTGACGGATTGTTCTAGTTTCAATCTGTGGGGATTAATTTAAAAAACGCCATTGGATACAATGCGCACGGATTTTTTTTTTTTAGAATCCAATCCATGGATTCCGTAATCCGTTGGCGGATGTTTACAAATCCGGAAACAAACTGGATTGGGGAATACGCCATGTGGATTGTCAGTGATTAAAAAAAAAAAAAAAAAAAAAAAAGCCGGAAAAGACGAATCGCCCTTTTTGAGGCGGATTCACGGAAAACCGCAGACCAAATGAACAGGTCGATCCGTGGCGGATCAAAATCCACTGAAATTTTCTGGCCCATCTCTACATGTATCCACGGCATTAATTGTGTGCTAAGACTAAGAGGAAGTTTGGTGTCCAAAGGTAAAGTGATGGGTAGTTTGGTACTCTAAAGAAGGCCAGCAAAGTGCCCCAAAAAATTAGTGGTTATAAACAGGGGGCCAAATAGTAGCTTAATTAAATGTGTCCTGCAATGCAAATCTATGAGCATTGCATAGTGAAATGCTGCCCACAAATGCAGATGCCCATGAATTGTACCCTAGTAGCCGTCAACCAGTGACTGATTCAGAAAACTCTTTGTAGTGTTGTTAAGTATTGGTAAGTATACACATGGATACAAATATAACATGTTCTGCTGAAGGTGCATGCAGTGTTTCTTTCCAGGACTGGGAGGGTTACCGTTAACATTAGTTACTGTACAGTAATGTAATGGCTGCCCTGCAGGGAGAGAATTGTACCACTTGAGCAGAGAACCGTTTTTATTTGTAGCAAGCTGACAGTGAGTGAATTATACACACAAAAAAAAAGCCATTGTGCTGTGAGTTCATGTAAAACCTTGGGACAAAAACATCTTTTTATATACACAAAGAGAAAGAACATGAAAATGGCTCCACCTACTGCTGCATTCTTTTTGCAAAACTGATTTCCCTTAACGGCTTGCAACGTAAATCGCTTCCCTGTGCAAACTTCTGTCCTTCAGCAGTTCTGATATTGTTGGCTCAATTTGTTCTTTGTAGAATTAAATAAAACAGACGACAGAGAAGCCCAATGCTGCATCCAAAATGACAAAAATACACAGTAAAATACTTATATATTCTCTTGAAAAAGGGTTATTTAGTTTAACCCTTTGGCCAAAGCATTGTAAGCTTGCGAGCCACGCCAAGGCAGACCCTGTTCGCAAGTCCTAACACTACCAGATAAAATACTAATATACCTCTATTAGGATTAAAATTCTCATTTACCTCTATTAGGAGGGAGAAAGACCACATTGGATCTATATCCAGTAGAATGTGAAAGACCTGCTGACTTGGGAAGTGGGGAGGGTGGGCTTTTTGACACATATACATATATATATATATATATATATATATATATATATATATATATATATATTTTTTTTTTGTGGGGGCTCAAGGGTTCCCAAAAAGAGCTTGCTGGGGTTTTGTGTTTTGTAGAATTAAATAAAGTAAGATACACATTGAAAGTAGCATACTATTTATTCTGATGCTTTAAGCATAACGCACAACATCTGCAAGCTTTTAACAGGGAGATTTAAAAGAGAAATGTAGTAAATGTCTCATTTTAGTAATAATAACTTTATTTCATATAGTGATTTTCTCTCAATGGGACTCAAAGCACATCACAATTACATAGTATAGTGCACAGGATGCAGCACATAGGAATTTTGTACAGACACAGATGAGCTTGCTATCTATAATTTTGGTGTCTGTGGCACAGTGAGATAAAGTGACTTGCCCAAGGTTTGAAGGACCCTGCTTCAAACTCAGTGTCGTTGTTTACCGTCAGTGTCTTTATTCACTGAGCTGCTCCTTCTCCCTGTAACTTGTACTGAGATGAAAAGGAATATTGTAGCAGTGAAAAAAAGCTAATTTAAAACATAAAATAATGAAATATAGAAATGTGGGAGAGATGGCCACTGGACAAAAATAAAGCTCCTCTGATATCCACATGCTGAAAAAAGTTAAAGTTGACATTTTGTTAAGCCCAATCTTTGGATCCCAGTTGTCATCTGCATCAGAGTATTATTTGGAAAATATTATTGTGATATTGTGAGTGCTTAGGTTCACAAGCGCCTAACATGTAACTGTTATTTCCCGGCTGTCACGGTAGCTAGTGATAGGTTATAATAATTCACACCAAAATATCTGGGTTGAATTGAACACGACTTAGATATAATAAATATAGTTTATTTCTTAAAGAAGGTGAACACACAAGATCTACAAATAACAGGCAAAATATAGACACTTACTTAAGGGGTTGGACAAGAAAGCAATCAGGATACAGGATTGGCAATTCCTTCCACAATACAGGTTCAGATGAAGACATCACGAAAAGACACGAAGACAACTGAGTATAGGAATGACACTGGTTTATATATAATTCCAGTCCTATACCTTATCATTGAGTGCAGGCCATTGGAGAACAATTACCTGCACCCAATCTCTCCTTGCCACCTCACCTGAGGGGCACCATAATACCTGCCCACTAAGGGGGGTATTATTCTAATCAGGGGGCTTATTTCCTCAGCCCCCCTCCCACAAGACTGGCGTCTTAAATCTGGCTTTGCCAGGATACCCTTTGTACCAAGGTGTGAATTACAACACTTAATATCAAGTACCCATGTCCTGCATTCCTTTGTGCTCGCATACACAAGCAGGGTGGGGGACTATTTGATCAGGAGTTTATGATAGACCACTTGTCTCCCATCCTGAGCATTACCATACCATATGGGCTCTGAGTTTTTATACCAGACCCAAAATACAATTCACTCTTTAATATCTTCACATATTAAAATAATCCGTTCTGCTGGGCCCAGTGGGCTGAAACTTGCCAGTCCCTCATGCCGGAGGTGACGCTCCATGGTGGCCAAGTTTCAGCTCTCTGTGACCCCCAGAACCGGAGATACAAAAAACAAGTTAAAATTCTTATTACTTTAATGCAGGATTCTCCGCTCTAAAAATGAATCTCTTTTCACTCTTTCCCATTGAAATCAACGGGCTCCACCGCTATAGGCTTCCAATGGAGCAACTCCGCCGTTGAAGTCAATGGGCTCAGCCGCTATAGTCTTTCAATGGGGCAACTCCGCCATTGAAGTCTATAGGGCTCTTCCGCCATAGTCTTTCAATGAAGTAACGCCGCCATTGAAGTCTATGGGGAAAATCACAATTCTTTACAGTTGCCCATACTCCGTCTGGTTGTTCGGAGAGGGCTGGAAATGGCCATACAGTTATGCCGGAACAGTGACTACATGCGACCCAAATCCCAGCCCTTTGGTCCTCACAGAACCGGAGATATGGACTTACACATGTTACAGTTTTAACGCCACATGGCTATTCCCCCATTGGAATCAATGGCCGGCGCCGCCATAGGGAATGCATGGGCGAGTGCCGCCATGGGATTCAATGGGGCCTCCGCTCCGCCATTAGAGTCAATGGCGCGACCCTCCTGCTGAGCTCGACCCTTTATGCGGGTACCTCATTCTCGGACCCTGTGGTGGTCGGGTGTGGGGGTTCCTAGGGGCTAGGGGCAAAAAGAATTTTATTCCTGGGTGCCCTAGAACCTAAGTTTCCCACGCAATTGTAGTTGACCTTGAACTAGTAGTGATAAAAGCTCTCTTTAAGAAAATGTATCCGCTTTAGCGGTCTGCAGTTTGGATGGCTGCCAACCCGTTCCTGGAGGTCGGCGTCGAGGAATCCCCATTGAAATGGATGGCTCCATTGACTTACAATGGGAAACCGCTGCTCCTCCTCTCGGGCGCCACCTGCAGGTCTTCTACGAAAACAAGCCCAAAATCGCTGGAATCTCCATAAGGTTGCGTGTCACAACTTCCGGTGCGAGCCGACGTCACTGAGCCCGGGATTGGCATATACAGTATAGGGAGAACTTAGAGACGGTAGGAAGGTAAGTGTGTATATAAGTAGTTATGGTGTCATACTACATACTTACAGAGGGAATCAATGAGGATTTTGAGCGATCCGTGTGCGCATGCGCGAGCAGACGGGAATTGCGTGAGTCGCATCTCGCGAGAGCTGGCTCTTCACTGCTCATGGGATGCGTGTCACTCCTTTGGGCGCTGATAGGCTTGTGTCCCGCAGTGAGGCCGCGCAAGGAACAGATCTGCATGACGCTTGCGTAACGGGGACATTACTCTTTGGTAAGAATATGTTGTGACGTCATTGATTTTTGGCGCCAAATCGGCAAACAACTGCTATTTAAATATTCTTTGTACTGTGTTAGACACTTCTTGATAAAGTGCCCGTATCGCACAAAACGCGTAGAAGGTTTGCAACCCTCTATTTTATGGCCTAACAATAAAGGATTTTTTTGCCAGACCTGCTCTTTACCCACTTTTGGCTGTGCGCTGCACACACACACTGCATTGGATTTCCCTGACCGGATACAGCAGCACGCTGATGGAGAGAGTCACTGGAGACACTGAGTTGTGAGTACGTTTACCTGGGGCCAGCCCAATGAGATAAGGGGGGGTGTCTCCGTGCACCTACCCCCACCTTCAGGGTAACTAGAGCCCCACTATAGGTTTAGTATCTCCATTTTAATATTACCCAGTGTTACCTCTCTCCCTTCATTGTTAAGAGTATAGGTCCTTGTACCTGAGCACCATATATCCACAATTGTATGTCTACTCTGTATCCTACCCTGTTCACCTCACATACAGTACTCAGGTAGCAGGGGTGATTCTTCAAACGTGCACAGTACTTTATTCTTTCAGGATCCTACTTACCTTATCCTACCTGTGTCATAACTTCTGACGATCCTGATTTCAGATTAATCCCAGGGCTACAGATAGGGAAACCCCTCAAGGACACTGATCTCCCCTGTTGAAGTCTGTATTTTTCCAGCTTCCTTTACTAGGGGCCTGACTTGAAAGCACACTTCCCTGCTCTGGAAAATAATAAAGGAGACTGCTACCCCAACTTAACTATTTATCATTGAGATAGATCCTGGGAGGAGAGACCAGGGAGGTGACTGTTAGAATGCTTCTCCCCTCCTATTTATCACCTCTCTCTCCCCCCTTTCTCTAGGCAGAAAAGGGGCGGGGCTAAGACTCTGTCTTGTCATTGGCAAACACCTTATCTAGAGGGGCAGGTGTGTAGTATCTAACGCCTTTAACTCATATAATAAGCCCAACAGGGAGGGTTACTGTACATACTCAATTATCCCTTTGCACACATAGGGGCCTAATTACTGCACCAAAGTCTCCTTCCTGCAAAAACAGCTCCATATCGACCAAAGAAAGGTAATCCCACTGAAAGCAATTGGATTCTGTCCTTCAACAATCATGCCATTTCTTTGCACTACTTTTGAACCCGTTTTGCAGCTGTTGGACTTTAGTACATAAACTTCATAGTATCTGAACTAGACGAGCAAGATTTTTAAAGTGTCATATTCCTTTAAGTTGATTTTCCTGTCCAATTTCATGTGCAGTACAATAAGCATGTTACATGTAAGGAATTATGGTTTATTCTTTGTGTATAATGAATTACATTTAGTTTGAGTTGTTTTCTTTGGAACAGCAAAGGCGTTTCATCAGTAACAGATGTAATTTGGGAATATCCTATTTCCTATTCATTACATAATTTGTATGTTGGCCCTAGTTATATACTGTAACCTGCATTCAGAAAATGAATAGCTGGATTCCAGCCCTGGTAAACACCTCTATTCCAAGATCAAAAATGACGACAATATAAATAATTAGAAAACTGGTCAATTTAATGATTTATGTCTTCTACAGAAAACATTCGCTCAGTGAGGAGCAGTAAAGCTTCCTCATCCGCCATTTTGTGGTGAGCAAAAAATACATGCACACCTAACCAGAAGAATGTAAACGAAGGTACTTCTACCAAATATAGGTAGCGAAGTCCTATTGCAATGGTATATGAAGACCGTAAGAACGCTAAGGACCAAAATGTCTGTGAGATTATATATTTTTAATGATTTAAATTGAAATGCCCAAAGAACAAGGCATTACCTGACCATTAACACGATGGCTGGAAGACTTGAAGCCTTTAAACCAGTCAGCTAACCAATTGGTACAATTATGGGCTAAATTTGTTTGAATTAACATTTTAATTTAATAATTACATTTATTTAGCTGTTGCTGGTCCACATTTGTGGGTATTGCCAGGCCAAGAATTTAGACTAATCAGAAGCTTGGTTTTTGAATGTTGTAAAGTTTGAGCATATATTAAATATTTACTTTATTGCATGACAAGAATGCAGCTATGGTTTTACTTTAAAAGCAGTGCCTGTAAAAATAAAAGGTCAGTACCTTGTGGTAGCAGCCACCATACAGCACTTTTGAGAATTATTTTCCGCTGCAACCACTGCGATCACCGGGCTGAGTTATACAACGAAGATATAATTATTATATATAGTGCTGGCAACCTAATCTTTGTGATCGGCGTAATTAAAATGGGGTGAAAAATAAATGTATAGTTAGTCATTCACTGGAAAAGTAAAACTACACTAATATGTTGACTAATTTGGGGAGTTTAATTTCCACTACTTCCTACAGATTTTCAGTTTGAAACTCTTGTGGTTCCTGGTTCACCAGTGAATGTTATTTAAGACAAAAGGTGATACAAAGTAAATGATTAGCTGCTAATGCGCTGACACCACAAACAGGAAATGGGGGTTATGAAAAGGATTTGGATAACCCCCCCAAAAGGGACTAACATCAGCCAAGAAAGTCTGCTTGATTAGATATTAGAACAACCTCTCCTTGAGTGAGCTGCCTAAATTATCACAACTAATGCTTAGCTGGTGGGCATTTCTAATTGTTGTGTGCGATCCTACTTTGCAAATGTATTATGCACTCATACAAAGTAAAGAACCCTGTGAGTATAACGTGGAGTTTTCCATTGCATGGACCTCTTACATTAACAGCAATCTTGGGTAAGCCAACACTGCTCACGTAGTTTCCCATGGGGATATCTGAGGTCCAAATAACGATTACACTCCACTCTCGAAAATGTCAATTAGTTCAGATATCCCTTTAGAGTTACTCAGATTGAGTAACATAAAAAGTTACCCAGCATATTTCTGAGTACTGACAATCCAGACCCACTGATAAGAATGTAATACTACTAATGAGTCCATTTTGTTGTACATAAGAACCAGCTGTCAATAACAGCATGTAAAAACATCAGTTATTAAAGAAATCCTATATAAATGCTTCTTTAGAGTCCAACATGTTCTAACTGGTGAGTAAAAATACAGTAGAAAGCCCACGGGTAGATTGACATCTTTCCCAGGTCCCGCCAACCTGCTTCATAAACCCCATTGTCACGTCATGCAGTGGTTAAGCAGCAGACACATATTCTGTATATGTAATGACGAGGAAATGAGCATACTGGGCCTGTGACTTTTAGCTTCCCATCTCTTTCCTTACAGCCTGAGAAAGGAAGTACAGAATCCGTGGATCCAATCAAGGACAATCAAAGACAACGGTTTCATCCTTTTGGACTCCTCAATCGGTGCTTGGTCACACCTTCTGCATTGTAAAGCTGGTTCAGTTTGCAAACCAAACATAGGTATGGGGGGAAAATTACCAACAGTCTCCACTGTGTCTGACGACAGGTGGTAGAAAGTTGTGTATCGCCTTTTTGCAGATCTGTATGCAATTGTAGCTAGTTTAAAATGTTTTAGTACTGCACACACATTCTAAAGCCGCATAAAATATATAGTTATATTAGCATCACTTGAATGTTTCCTCCTATTGTTATTAAATACGACATATCATCTAGAATCATGAATAAATAGGCTAAAATAAAATATAGAAATAATGCAAATACAGTAGTCTGGAAAATCACAAATTAATATTGTTGCTATTTGCAATACATATAAAGCAAATGAAGCCCAGGCATCTTACAAATGGTGTACTTTTTAATATGCTTAATACTGGAGCTAAAAAGGTCTATCATAAAGCCACAGCACACTAGAACACAACAAGCATATACATTTGTCCCCATGATTCCAGGATAAAAGGAATACAAGATTTAGAACTGTATGCATCTTTCCTTTCCAAATGCTTAATTATCTAGATTCATGTAGCAAATCCAATGAATAACAAACACAAATATGTATTTCTGAATAACGGATGGTTATTTATACCACCATCAGATTTACTTCGATTCCCATACATCCCAATCTATACTTTAGAACAGCACTTCATCATTTAGAGGGAATTAATAAATGTGGATGAGAGCCTGTCAACACAGTTCCACTATGGCCATGTTATAAGATCACATTCAGCAATGGAAGGTTTTGCTTTGCGACCTACTGTATCAAGAACACACTCCATTCTATAATAGGCAATTGTTTTAATAACATACTGTAACAATCGGACACTGTAGGAAAGTAGTCTTTTACCTGCCTCGGGCACGCCTCCAATCATTGGCCAAGGCGATGCGTTGCTGCTGGCAGAAGAGGCAAGTGCATGTTGTGCCCTCCAGGATAAAGGGTAGGGGGCTGTAAAACACAAGGGTGTATGAGAATGAGACATCCTTTACATACAGTACATATGTAGTATAGACATTTAATAGGTATAGCTTTAGATCAAACGTGCAGCAGCTGATTGCTATCTTGTTCCGTAAGGGCTCAATTAGGGGGTAGGGTCTTGAGTCCACTCACATTCTCCATATACTCTGCTCTAACCTTCTAACCATGTGCCCTCTCTTTTGTCTGTGTCATCTCTTTGACTTTTTACACCAAATATCCTTCTCTCCTATTGTCTCCTAGCAATCTTAGCTGTCTTTTACACCCAATTTATCTTTTCACCACATATCCCTTTCTGATTTTCCTGTTACCCAGATAATCGCCTCTTTCCTTAAAACCATTTCTCGTTTTTTTTTGTTGCCCTTTTATCTTTTTGCACAGTGGACTTATTTCCTTGCTAATTGTCACCAGGTTCCTGTTTATTTTTTCCTCTTATGCTTCCTACCGTCTATTTAAACCTGTTTCCAACCCGGTTCTCTTCCGTCTCTACCTTGCTCTTCTTCTCAATCTCTCATCTCTCTTTTGTCCCATTTTTTTAATTATGTCCCTGTGTGTGTGTGTGTGTGTTTATATATATATCTATATATGTAGCTGAGTCCCCCATTTTCCCCTACCAATGGTGTGGGGGAGCTGGCGGTCTGTGTACTGGAGCTGTGTGTAGGATCGGGAGGTGGGGGCGGCTATGTTACATTTTGTGCATGCGCAGTATGATGCGGTGCGCATACGCAGGGAGATAGGAGTGCGGCGGCCATCTTAGGTGGCTCCGCAAGACGCAGCACGGGACTACAAGTCCCAGGATCCACTGGGGGGAGGGAAACCCACGTGGGGCTGTTACAGCCAATAGGGCTCGAGCACCAGGAGAGGAGAGGATATCCTTGGAGCGCAAGGAACACGCGAGTCAGTTGGACGGAGGGCAGCAACAGCAAAGGTAGTGTCCAGGGAGCAGTACTTCCCTGGACTAGGCCTAGACTTGCCCCCTTAAGCCCCAGCTAGGCCCTGAGCCACTTAAGTTAAGTGTTGTAGGGAAGGCCCCAGATAGGGATGCTTCCCCATTAGTGCACAGCAGTACTATTGGATCGGTGACCAGATGGCCACGCGGTGCTCTGTGGTCTGGGACAAGGCAATAGGCCTACATAGACATTTGGGTGACACACTCCAGCTGGAGCTCGCCCAACTACGAGGATCAGGACTCTTAAGGAGTGAAGGGATTGGTGCAGGAGGACCCGCGATGTGGGACTTGATTGATCTAAATCTGCCTGCTGCACCTGGGTACGGGAGTGCCCAGGAAGGTATAAGTGCACTAACAGTTCACAGGGGTAGCGCTACCTCACACTTGGGTGGGACTTTCTGGGAAGGACACCAGGGGTATTGGTGCCACTGCACCGTCAGTACTTTGGGGGATCACCAAGTGTTGGGACATTGAGTGTATACTGTGGGTACAAGGGGTGCTGTTATTATATGTGTTTCATATATGTTATTGCGTGTACAGTAAAAATCCGTTATATACATTGTGTGTATTATTACTGACTGTGTATTGGATCCTGTGAGGGGCTATCCTGCCAATGCTGGGATACCTAATAGGTGGAGGCACTGCACTACAAGGAGAAAGAGCTCACCCCAGGCTCCCATTGGCAGAGGATTAGGCCTCCTGTGAGCAACAGGTACAGCAGCACGCGAGATTCAGACCTGGGGTGCCCGATCTAAATTGAAGACAAATCAGCTTAAGAAGAGAACATGTCCCTATCGTCCCGCCAGAGGGTCCACGAGTGGGCCCTGCAGGGCAAGCATCACCATGCCACGTGGCCGCCATCAGCCAGGTCACTGTCTTTACCTGACATGTGTGCCACATTGAGCCAGATCCCGCTGTTTGCTAAGGCTTGCATATTAGATCTAAACTGGGATACAACCCTCTTGTGGAGTACGATTCTAGTCAACTCCGGCCGTGATGTACCGGAGGAAAATGCCCCACCGTTTCTGCAGCTCCCTGAAGCCCCACCCAGCGGATGTCCCCTCAGCTACCCCACACTAACCATCAAAATGGAGACACCTAGTGTCGTCCCTAGTGTGGAGGAGTGGCAGGTGGTTACATCTACCTCCCCCAGGGAATCCTAGCCAAAGCAAAGCTGGCAGCCAACGGTCTGGTCAGAGTCACTACAGCTCCAGCAGTTCGGATGGAGCTCAGCTACTGGCTGGAGTCCTACAGCAGCTGACAGAGGAGCTAAGCCAGCCGTCCCCGACGTAACAGTATCATAAGCTGAAAATCTTTTCTGGGGTATTGCCAATGCCCATGGGGGAAGAATCGATTGAGGGTCATACCTTGCAAGTAATGGAAGAGTGGTCCTGTTCGGAGGCTGTCAAGAGACAGAGGATAATAGAATGCCTAAAGCCCCCAGCTTCGACGATGGTAAGAATGCACCGGGAACAGAACGTGGATGTAACGGCGTAGATGGTCTAAGTTCAATGCTCTCCGACAGAAAGAAGGGGAGGAGCTATCTGCATTCTTTCACCATATACAATTAGTATTGTGGCCACTACTCACCCACAAACTCATCCCCGTCTCTGAAGTGGATGAATTTCGGCATAAGCAGTTCCTGAGAGGATCGAGCCCCACCCATCATATAGCCAACCTGCTCCTGTGTGCTCTCATGCAAGGGAGTCCTCCTACGTTTACGGGGCTATTGAATCAAGTGAAAGGGCACAAGGCGCATTGCCAGCTACACACTCCTAAGAAGCCTAAGGAATCTTGCAAGGGAGAGACCAAAGGGGTGTCGGCTCAGAAGCCTAATGAGACGGAAAGTGCAGCGGATACCCCTCCTCCAGTGGCACATGTCTCTGTCTTCAGGGTGCCCCAGAGACCAGTCCCTACACCTAGTACTGGTGCAACCCAAAGCAACCGTTGCTTCAACTGTCATCAAGAAGGTCACTTGCCCGGGGCTGCCTGAAGTTAGACACTCCCACCTCCGGAGCCATGGCCATCACCGTGCAGTCAGCAGAACAGCCGTCCACATCCTCGGATAGTGCCCCTGCACCTGGCTCCAAAGAAGAGCCCCAATCGGATGCCTACAATTGAGTAGGCCATAGTACGAGTACAAGTGGAAGGTATCTACTCCTCCGCCTTGCTGATACCGGATCTCAAGTGACAATCATCTACAGGCCATTTTACGATATGCACCTCAAGCACCTGCCCATACAGTCAGCAGAGAAGATGAAATTGTGGGGCCTTAGTAGCGAAGACTACCCCATCGATGGCGTGATTCAAGTGCAGTTAGATATACTGCAGCTCAATACCAACAAAACCCATCCCATGGAAGTGGAAGCCTTGATATGTCCTGAACCCCAGGAACATCCAAGCTCTCCCATCAAATTGGCGACCAATGCGGATTTGGTGCGAGCCCTGATCCGGGCCTTTCTGCAAGAAGCCGGCGAATTACCCCTCTTCTCTCTGAATATTCAAGGAGGAATGCCATAGAATCTCTGCCCAAGAAGGGTTTGGACAATTCTTCAACCTGGAGAAGGTGTTGACAGAGATTCCACCAGGGGGAATGAGGCACATGGCCACTGTACCTAACTACCCGGGCCGTTACGAGGCCGACTGGTACTTCTCCCTAGAGACAACACCTGAGGAGGACACCAAGAGAGGGTTCAAGGTGGTGCCAGAGATGAAGAAGTGGAAGGCTTCACTTCCTCGGAGATTCAAAGTGACCATCCAGAACATCTCGCCTCATGCTATACTATACAATTTGTCGTCGGTCAAGCACTGGGTCGGATATACACGGTTACTCAGATAGGGTAAAGGCGGCTACTGTACTAAAATCTCCTGCAGGATTTAATTAACTAAGAACTAAGAATTTACCTTGCCCGCGGAGTGGAAGAAACGGCTAAGTGACAAGTGTCTCCACCAGTGAGATGGATGTGGGCTGCAGCAAGAGTGCTCAACACATGACGCCACACAATTTTGGGAGCGTTCCAGACGTATAGCTCCCAGAGATGTGGAGGACGTGAGGGACGTCCTGAAGGGGATGGAGACAGCTGGCATCGTAACGGAGTCATGAAGCCCCTATGCCTCTCCTACTGTGGTAGTGAGCAAAAACGGATCCATTCACCTATGTGTGGACTACTGCAATCTGAAGTATCCCACACCAATATACCTTGCCGCGGATTGAAAAGATCCTCAGCGCTCTATCAGGCAGTCAGTGGTGCAGCGTGCTAGACCTGAGGTCTGGATACTACCAGGTACCCATGAGCTCTGAAGACCAGGAGAAGACAACATTTGTCTGCCCCCTCGGATTTTACCAGTTCACCCGGATGCCATGCATTTGTGGTGCACTTGCAATGTTCCAGAGGTTGATGGAAAGACCATTGGTGATATGAATCCCCAGGAATGTCTGGTCTATCTGGACGATATCATCATGTTCGGAAAAACGTTGGAAGAACATGAAGAACGCCTTCTGAAAGTCCTGGATCGACTGGGAAAAGAAGGTCTGAAGTTGTCCTTGGACAAAGGTCGCTCTTGCCGCACTTCTGTCACCTACGTGGGCCACATAGTGTCCACAGAAGGAGTGGCTACCGACCCCGCTAAGATTGAAGCTGTGGTGAACTGGCCCAGACCAGATAACTTGATGGAACTACGATCCTTTCTGGGATTTTGCAGATACCAGCGAAGTTTCGTAGAAGGGTACTCCAGCAAGGCCAAAGTCCTCAACAACCTGTTGAAGATTTATCCAGAGGAGCCTCTGTAAAAAGCCGCAACCCAGCGAACACTTTTCGGCAAAAAATGGACTCCAGCCTGCGAGAAGGCATTTACGGGACTGAAGAAGAGTTTCACAGAAGCCCCTGTCTTGGCTAATGCAGACCCGGGGCAACCATACATCCTACATGTGGATGCCAGCTTCAACGGGCTGGGAGCGGTATTGCACCAAAAATACCCTGCAGGCCTCTGGACAGTGGCATATGTGAGTCGCAGTCTGATGACAAGCGAGCAGAACTACCCAGTCCCAGGTGGTCGATAAATTTCACGACTATCTTTACGGGGTCTCCTTTGAAGTACGGACCGACAATAACACCCTGACCTTCACTAAGTTAGATGCCACCGGGCACAGGTGGTTGGCTGCCCTGTCTAACTATCAGTTCACGCTAAATTACAAGCCAGGGACCTGGAACATCGGAGTGGACGCACTGTCCAGAAGACCTGGATTGAGTACAACGCCAGACAATGGACAGTGGGAAGAGATTCCTGGCCCTGGAATTCGGGCCATGTTCTCCACAGCGGCTATTGTGGAGGACAAAGTAGCCTTTTCCAAACTCAGAGTGGCGGACTCATTGGGGTGTCAGTCAAAGGCACTTCCTGGAGCATACTGCCATCCAGAAGGCATGTCCATCATGCAGAATACTATCATACTGTGGAAAGAAATAGTGATACACCTAATGCCCGAACCGGTGGCTAGAGCCATACGCCGGGCCATCAAAGAGAACAACCCGTCCTTAGTGAAGTGTGCTCCTACAAACACCGTCGCTGTTATCAAGAGGCAATGGGACAAGTTCCGCATGGATCATGGCCTTCTCTACCAGGTTGTCCCCTATCATCTGTATGGATTTGCTCTGCATCGAGGCAGACTCGAAGGGTATCGGGAACGTCCTGGTAGTGACCGACCACTACACCCGATACGCCCAAGCGTTCCCTACCAAGGACCAGAAAGTGCTCAGAGTAGCCAAAGTAATGTGGGAAAAGAACTTCATCCATTACGGATTACCTAGTCGGATGCACTCCGATCAAGGGAGAGACTTCGAGAGCAAGTTAATCAAGTGACGGCATACGTTGCTAAGTGATGGCATACGCCGCTAAGTGCCGCCATACACTGCTAAGTGGCGGAATACGCTGCCAAGTGGTGGCATATGCTGCTAAGTGGTGGCATACCATAAAACAGTTGCATGTTCTGTATGGCAAAAAAGGGCCAAAGTGACTGGTCCAGTGTCAAAAGCTCTAACACTGGGAATCAAACCACGAAGTTTATCCTTCAGCCCTCTGAGCACAAACTCTATACGTGAAGACATTTCATAGAAGAGATGGATAATGACAAGTGGTAAAAAGACAAAGCTAATTTTAATCTTCAAGTGCTCCATAAGACATCTTCCAATCCATGCTGGGAGACACCATTCACTTGAATGAGAGCTAAACGCCCATATTTACCAAGCTGTGCTGGAAGTTGTTTATGGAGTAGCACTGCTTAGTAAATAGGGCCCCTAATCCCCTTGAGTCGCCGTCATACAAAGCAGATTGTACTCTTTAACGCCTGTACTCCATGTGCCTCCACAATGATATGCACAGCACTCTGTACAATGCAATGTTAGGGAAGAAAACGATATAATTATTTATATGCTCTCAAGATGATGGGAATGAAAATAAGAAGTCGCGTAATGTTGAAAAGCAATATCTGCACTGTGTATAATAACTACATTGCCAAAAGGATTTAGAGGCTTGAGAAACATCCCTGGACAAATGACTTGGATTTTATATCCTTGCTCTAGAGACGAGTAAAAGTTTGCAAATTAAAAAACAGTTTCATTGTTCATAGGACTTCCGCTCCCATGTGCCTTTTAAAGATTCAGATGCAATTTTGAAAATGGACATTTCTAGTCCAGTTGTGAGTGGTGAGATAGGTAATGACATGTGAATGCAAACCTGAAACCGGTCAGCCCTTTCCTGTTCCAACTTTCCCGTACACAATACATGACATGGGTTGGATGTGTCTACAGTACAGTACATAAATATTTCTCAAAGAAGGAAAATCCTTTGGAGTGAGCTCTGTCATTTCATCAGAAAGATGAGGGCACGTTGAATAGTGTTCCAGCAAACAGAATGTTTAATTGCATATTAGACCTGGGTTCTCAACTCCAGTCCTCAAGACCCCTCCCCCCCCCCCAAACAGGTCAGGTTTTTAGGATATCCCAGCTTCTGATTAAGATACCTGTGCTGAAGCAGGTACTGATTGAGCCACCACCTTTGCTGAAGTAGATACTGATTGAGCCACTTGTGCTCAAGCTGGGATATCCAGAAAACCTGACCTGTTGGGGAGGTCTTGAAGACTGGAATTGAGAACTCCTGTATTAGACGATGTTTAACACCTGGTATACTGGCACATGCATGTCTATGAAACAAATACTACTGGTAATTAAGAAATAGAAATACTGATAGGTCGGCTGATAAAGGATACCAAGCATTGCTGCTGTATTCCACTTACCTACCTCTAGTGTGAGGCTTTTCCAAGATTGGCTGCATTTTCAGTGAATACATATTTACAGTACAGTTCTCTAAAATATACCAACCACACTTTGTATTTAATACACAGCCTCATGTCTTACTATTTATTTTTTAAGTGACAAAAGGTTGCACATAGGAGCTCAACTAATGTTAAAGGAACATTAACTGCTAAGTGCTTCCTCCCATTTGTATATACTGAAATAGTGGCCTCCCTTCTGAGCGGGTATAATGAACAATACAATATTAAACAGGTCTTACTTACACTTTTGTGAATCGATTGCTTGATTGTGCTCAGAAGTAAAGGGGCGTAGACTCAGGCTGAATCCACACTCCTCTAACCTCTATAGAGGATTCCCATTAGCATCATTCTTTGGTATGACACCATTTAGTATTTAAAACAGCAGTCGAAGCTGCCATCCCCTCCCCCCCCTTCCCTTTAATATGTGCATCAATACAATCCACATGATGACAAGTTGCCGATCGATCCGTTCTCCTGTGATTGATCGGCGAAGATTTCGCTCGGAGGTTCACTAAATGGTTGTCAGTGCAGCAGAAGAGGACCAAAGATGCAAAGTTCTATGAGGAAGATCATGTGACCAGGCAGTCACTAGATACAATTGGTGCACTGCTAGAGAGGGGGCAGGGCTCAAAAAGGGGTGTGCCTGAGCCAGTTTCAGAAGAAGAAGGGCACTTGACTTTGTAAATGGCTGTATTACATTATAATACTTTAAAAATGTAATTTCAGAGTTGTTGTTTTTTTTTAATGCTACAAGTATTTTCTCATAGTACAGAACTGATTTATTAAATAAAAACAAAAAAAACAACACGTAAAAAAAACAACACTGCCGCTTTAAGAGCAACACTTTTACTGATTTGTCTTCTATATCCACTCGGGGTTTGTGCCACCACGTGTCAGCTGCCAGTAATAGGACTGCAGGTTCAAGGATAAAGTCGCAGCAACGCACAGCCAAAGGAGACAGGGGCTGGGTCACAAGTAGAAACAAATGTTTATTCCGTTCACATGGATGATACAAAAAAGGAGGTGCAGCGACCCATTTATCCATATGAATGAGATACATTTTGTTTGCTACTTGTGACCTGACCCTTGCTGCTTTGGCTGTGCGCTACTCTGACTATCTATGAACCTATTTCATTCTTCTTTACTGTAGTGTATTTACAATATTGAGGAACATCAATATTTTATTTTTTTACAACTTGCTCTATCCTTATTTTTTTATGTACACGTTGGGGTCATTCAGTCCTTTTCTGATCATTTTTCACATACAAATATATCACCATTTCTCTTTGTTGACGTCCTCGAGTTGTGTCAGCCAGAAGAAGCAGACACGGTGCTCTACGCCAGTGTAAGGAATCGGGGAATGCGTCCTCCATGGCGCGCTCTCCCTCGTTACCTTCCACTGCACAACCTCTTTCTGCAAGGATTTTCAGGGCACGTCCCCCGCGGTGTGCATTATCTTTGCCCCCTGCTGTGCAACCTCCCGCGCACCTTACAGAGCGCGCGCACCCATGGAGGACTTTCAGGAATTCCACGGAGCTTGGCTCCGCCCCTCTGTCTGTGACGCACGGCCACCCCATGGCGTGCACATGTGGCGCGCACATGTGACGTGCCTGCACTGCTCCCAAGCTACGCGTCAACTCACCCTCACCTGTCTCCTGCACCGTTCACAGCCTATCCCTGCCTCAGTTGTGCACATAACTCTGCTCCTCCCCTCTGTCCCATTGGTTCCCTTCCACTATATATGCTCAGCTAGTGCATCCACACTTTGGCTGAGCATAGTTATAGGTGAACTTGTGTTCCCACTTCTCTATGCCTGCCTTGTTCCTGTTCCTACTTGTCTCCCTGTGTACCGACCCGGCTAGACTTTGGACCATTCTCTGGATTACTGACCCCGGCTTGCCTCTGACCTTCCGCTCTTCTCCATCCCTGACCACGGCTAACCGACTCTCGACTACCCTTCTGGCTCCAACCCACGACCATGGCATTCCAGACCCTGACTACCCACCTGGCACCTACCTACGACCTTGGCAAGTACTATGACTAATCCACTCTCTCAATCCAGACCCGGCTATCTTGACTATCCACCCTCCAGGCGTGCCGCCGCTGCTGTGGGTGTGCAGATCTATTCAAACTTCTCATCTGTAGCAACATCTGGTATTTGGCACCTTCACAGTAGTATTTTCAGGATCTGACAGTTTTTATGTCACCCAGGCCCCACACACCAGTTCCAATAGTGAGGGCCACGGACTCAGCACCTAGGGGCTTTTCTCTGCAGTTGGAGAACTTGGAGGGGGGAATAGGCAAGTTTAAAGTTGGCAAACTACAGTGGAGAGGTTGTAGCGCAAACCTATTGCGTGGGCACTAATGGCCGGTTTGCAACTTGTAAAAATACGTCCCCAATTTAGAAATGGCCAAAAATAGACACAAGTGACACTTCGCATTGGTGTCATAAATATAATTATTTATATTGCCTGAGATCTGACATTAGGGCTAGAATTAGTGTATTTGGTACGTCTGATTATAAGGTACTCTAGGGGTACTGCCTAACACCTCATACCATCACAGACTTTTAGATATGGATGGTTGAAGCTATTTACATAAACTCATCCATTTCATGTAGCTCATTTGTAATGCTTCACTTATCACCAATCTGGTTGCTAAATACCTTGGCTGGACCCTTGATTTGTTCATATTTCCCCACGGTACCATTTCAGAAGCAGACAGTCACAAATGGAATGGTTTCTTTGTAAGTACACATTTCCAAAAGCATCAATACTATATACTCCCCCTTTTTTTTATATACGTAAAGCATGTGACAATGTATAATGCTAGAACCTTACCTAAGCTGGCAATCTTTTGGTGCTCCTATTCTAAATCTGTAAAAATCCTGATTGTGTGCCTAACATAATGGCCGCCTTTCAGTTTCAATCAATCCCTTCTGTCAGTGTAACTCAGCAGCTACAATGTATCCTGATATAACTAAGGTAACATTATCTATTGTTACAGTTTCCAGCTCAAATTGCTGGGAACATTTGCAACAAATGATCACAAACAGGAAAGTGTTGCAAAAAACTTGCACTGCTTGGGAAGTGGCTAAAACCTGCTATAGAAATCAAAGAATGCTCAGTACATGAAAACTCATTGAAAAGGCATTAAGACTTGAATTTAAAATAAAAAACAGTCACTATTATCTAATACTGCAGAACTGATTTATTTAAAAAATAACAATAAGATTTCACATGTTTTGCTCCTTTAATTATTATTTAATTACAGATGATAATGCCTACATCCTGAAGCCATGGATCTTAACACCTTAATACAGGGGTCGGCAACTCCAGACCTCAAGGGCCACCAACAGGCCAGGTTTTCAACATATCCCTGCTTCAGCACAGGTGGGTGCAGTGTTTGAATGAGCCACCTGTGCTGAAGCAGGGATTTTTTATTTATAAAAATGTTTCTCGTTTTCAAGTATGTCCTTGGCACAGAGTTATAAAAATACATGGTTACATTAAAAGAACAGGGTTAAACAGTCAATTCACAGATATTTCATGGACAGATAGAGTTGGAAAATTGAGTACAGGGGACAAAGGGTTTGTGATTTTATGATAGAAATAGAGTAGCTTTAACACCAATTTAACATCACCAAACAGCCAAACAGCAGCCAAAGGCTGTCCAAATTTGGGGCAACACATACAGTATGTACACTGGGGTGTTTGATCTTAAATGCAGCTGTGAACAAAAAGTTAATTGTGTCCTCTTGGCTCATTAACATTCCAGTGGGTGGGGTTAACGTTCCACAAAGAAGAAGAAAATGTCAACCCTTAGCACGCTGGTCCTGTGCAGAGGGGAGCAGCTCTTGGGGAGCCCCATCAAGCTGTCCACCTTTGGGGCAACACAGATGTACACTGGCGTGGTTGATTTTCAATGCAGCTGGATATCCTGAAAACCTGACCTGTTGGTGGCCCTTGAGTTGTCCACCCATGCCTTAAGCCAATCCATCCACACTCATGGCGATTTCGTATAAGGAGGCCCATGCTTCCAGCAGATCATTCATAGAGCACACCTTTGGACGTCTGCTCTGAGTAGGGGAATGCTGGTTATACTAGAAAATTCCCTGTCTGAGCATATGGAGGACGTTGAGGCAGAAGTTTGTGATACAATGGAGGAAGGAAAAAGGACACAGGAAATTATGCCATTTATCAATTCTTTCTATGTAAGTGCAATATTTGTTTACACTCTTCTATATTTTTTCACCTTTCTTAGGAAAATTCCCATGGTGGGGTTTTCACTGTAACAGAGGACTTTCTCATCTTACTAAACATTGGGACATCCCAAACAATTATTTATCATATGTTAGAGCTTTCCAAAAATGGTACAAGTTGTATTTACACAAGGCACATATCTTGCTTACTACATTTAAAAAAAGCAACATGACCAATATCAAACATTATTTTCAATTCTCTCCTCTCAGAGGTCCCCTGATAAAGCATGTTTTTGAGACCAACGATGCAGCACCACACAGGTGATTGGAACGGTTTGCCATAGCCATGGAATGTTAAGTTTTTCTCATAGGCATGATTTGGAACCCTAAAATGAATATGCACGTCTCCCTAACAATAAGTCCAGTACAAGATGTCTTAATTAAGTCATACATAGGTATAAGAAAGACCCCTAAAAGAACGAGGAAAATAACCAGCATGTGCCATACTCTGAATGAACCAATTTAAACTCAAATTAAACAATAAGCAATTACGTTAAACAGCAAAATCTTGTTTGATAACTTTGATTTACTTAAATCTGGATAGGGGCTCCTGGTGAACCTTTCCTCTTAATATTTCAAGTACAGGGATGGGCTCTCTATAGATAATCTCTGGATAGACTGATCTAGCTCTTGGGATAATGAGGAGCAGGGTGTGCTATAGATGAAGGACTCAGAAGGCAATTTGAAGAACTACGATTGTGTTCTTGTCTTTCAAGAATCCTACTAAGCTTTTCTACACATCTGACTAGAAATATTTATAGTGCCTATTATAAATTGTTCATGGTTTTCTGCCAAATGCTAACCACCCTACCTTAATTACATACTACAGTAGTTTATTGCCCATAAGTTGCTTATCATACATTTTTTGCGACATTTTGTTTTGTTGATTCTGACATTGGAGCAATGATCATTCCTGGCTCTCAATATCCTCCAGGTTTAGCTTGGACACCATGGTATTCGCAGTGAAAGTAGACGACTGTATAGTTTCAATCAAAATATTTAGAGCGCCCTCTGTAGGTTGCTGTCGTGGTGATGGGACATGGTGTGTATAGGTGCTGTCTTGACTCTTCTTTTTGCACTATTGCAGGTTCAGGACGACCATCTCTTCTTGACCTATCTGAGAAATTGAAGCTTGTGGTTCAGATTCCAGTAACGGTGTCTCCGCAAATAGAGAAAGATACAATATATATGTGAATATAGGGGCCTATGCACTAAGCTCTGATAAAAAAATAAAAATCGCCAGGGTTTTTAAATCTCCATTTTTTCAAGTGTTGCTATTACGGTATGCAGAAAGCCCTGAATACCTGTGATAGCAACATTTGCAAAAATGGCGAGTAGCCGGCGACGTGAGGATCATGTCCCTGAAAAGGGCTCACCCGGCGAGTTCTTTCTGTTGCAGAGAGAGAGAGACGCCACTCCCTGCGCAAATCTCGCCCGAAATGTATGTTTTTTAATTAAAATGTTATTACTAGTGTAGATGAGCAGGGGGTCTCCTGAGCTAAAGCGCTTTGATTTCAGCCACAGCGACCCCCTGCTTCTCGAGTTACAGGCCCTGGTACGGGGCATCGGGTGCCAGTCTCGTCACCATTTTTAAATCATCCGCGTCACGTGACCGGGGATTTAAAGAATGAAGGAGATACCGGCACCCCATATCTGGGCCTGTAACTAGGGAAGCAGGGGGTCCCCGAGGCTGAAATCAATGCGGTTCAGCTCGGGAGATCCCCTGCTCCCGCACACCATTAATAAAAATTATATTACAGCAGCTTCATTACCTTAGCGCAGAGGTGGGGAACCTTTTTTCTGCCAAGGGCCATTTTGATATTTATAAAATCATTCGAGGGCCATATAAAATTATCAACTTAAAAATTAGCCTGCTATATTTGGTCAAACATTTAATTAACTCACGACTAATGTGATGGCTGGAACTGCTTCTCTTTGGGCGACTGACTGACTCTTGGGTGGTGGGTGACTATAACTGACTGCGGGTTGTATTGTATTGTATGTCTTTATTTATATAGCGCCATAAATGTACATAGCGCTTCACAGTAGTAATACATATCATATAAATAACAAATACCGTATTTCCTCGATTCTAAGACGCACTTTTTTTCCCTTTTTCACGTCTGAAATAGGGACTGCGTCCTAGAATCGATGTACTCAAAAAAACTGACAAAAAAAACAGCCAGGGGGCGCTGCAGAAGCCACAACAGCTTTCAGCGTTTGCCCTGCGTTTCTGCCAACCCCGCCCCCCCACACAGAGGAGCAGTGTGTCCCGTTGCATGCCCCGCGACTCTGCCACCAAACCCCCCCCTCCCTCCAAGTGCCGGTCCCCAAAGGAGCAGTGTATGATCGGCTGCATGTCCAGCGCTCCCCCCTAGCTTGCTCCAAGTGCCGGTCCCCAAAGGAGCAGTGTATGTTCGGCTGCATGCCCCGCGCTCCCCCCCTTGCTGGAATTACCGCCCCCACACAGGAGAGACTGATTCTGCAGTGTGTGGCTGCATGCCCCAAAAGCCCTCTGTCTGCCTCTGCTACTCACAAGCCCCCCCCCCCCTGCTCCAAGTGCTGGTCCCCAAAGGAGCAATGTATGTTCGGCTGCATGCACCACAAGCCCCCCTCCTCCCCCGCTCTGCTCGTTGGAAGTGCCGCCCCCACACAGGAGAGATTCATTCAGCAGTGTGTGGCTGCTGCATGCCCCACGTTCCCTCTGTCTGCCTCTGCTACTCACAGCTGTGCTGCCGGCACCACAAGCCACCCCCACCCCGTGTCTGTCTCTGTCTCTCTGTGTTTTTCTCTTTCAGTGTATGTGTGTGTCTCTCTGTGTGTGTATGTGTCTCTCTGTGTGTGTATGTGTCTCTCTGTGTGTGTATGTATCTGTCTCTGTGTGTGTGTGTGTGTGTGTCCTTTCATTCTCTCCCCTTCCCTCCAATCTCTCTCCCACTTCTCTCCTTTCTCTCCCCTCCCCCTTCTCTCCCCCATTCCCCCACTCCCCTCTCTTCCTCCCTCCCCCCTTCTCTCTCTCCTCTCTCCCCCCTCTCCTCTTTCCCCCCCTCTCTCTCCTCTTTCCCTCTCCTTTCTTCCCCCCCCCCTCTCTCTCCTCTCTCCCCCCTCTCTCTCCTCTCTCCCCCTCTCTCTCCTCTCTCCCCCCCTCTCTCTCCTCTCTCCCTCCTCTCTCCCTCCTCTCATCTCCCCCCTCTCTCTCCTCTCCCCCCCTCTCTCTCCTCTCCCCCTCTCTCTCTCCTCTATCTCCCCCCTCTCCCCCTCTCTCTCTTCCCCCCTCTCTCTCTTCCCCCCCCTCTCTCTCTCTTCCCCCCTCTCTCTCTCTTCCCCCCCCTCTCTCTTCCCCCCCTCTCTCTCTCTTCCCCCCTCTCTCTCTCTCTTCCCCCTTCTGTCT